>NW_028277973.1:0-300000 GCF_059751315.1 Micrasema longulum
TGGTGTAATGGTCAGTGCGTTTGCTTACAATGCAAGAGGTCTCAGGTTCGATTCCCGACACAGTTGATATGAAATATTTATTTAAAATAGTGTTTTTACACTAGAATATTTCATAGTCCCTGGACTGGTACTTGAAGCGTAAGACTGATCATCTTACCTTCATGCAACTAAAATGATGAAGATACGCTACGTTGGTTGCCAAAACAAGTATATATGGCGAAAATGAATGGCAACGTGAGAGGAGGACGACCAGATAAACCAAAATCTTAAGTCTGGTCATGTCAAAAGCAGGCAGAACCAAAGGGCATGTATGACAAGATGTATGAATGTGGAAGAAAACAAAAAATGTGTGCCAGGATAGACGTGTGTGGCGGTCCGTTCTCTCTGCCTACCCCTACGGAGAAATGCCACGGTGGTAGTAGTAGTATACGACCTAAGCCAATGACAAGTTAACTAACTAACTAACTAACCATCACGCCATTTCCCCGGAGGGGTAGGCAGAGAGCATAGAACGCCACACCACTCTGTCCTGGCACACTTCCTTTGCTTCCTTCACATTCATACATCTTCTCATGCACGCACGTCGATTATTCCGACTTTTCACAAGACCACTTTCAAGAATGTGTTGTACTTGATCATGCCATGTCTTTCTCGGCCTTCCTCGACTTCTACAACCAGACACATTCGCATCATAAATCTTTTTAGCCGTTCTTTCATCATTCATTCGCTCCACATGACCGAACCATCGCAAAAGACCTTTCTTAATTTTGTCGAAAAGAAACATATATACAAAAAACTATGCAGCAAAGACAAACAAGGGCAATAAAATAATGGTATACAATTTATTTATAAACACGATAAACATATAAGACTTCGGGCTAAACCATGCCAATCCATCTTCATCCCACACTGTTTTAATGGCAAAGAGATCAACGAAAAGCCGGGAGATCTATTCCAAAGAATTCCAAGTTGTGTGACGAATTGACTAATCTACACATTCTGGACATTGGGGCATAAAAACAAAGTTGCTCTTAGAAGATTTGAGAAAAAGCAGATTTTGACTTCTGGTGGCATGGCTGGGAACATGAAAAGAAATTGATTGCAACAGAGATGGGACATCAATTTTAGCATTAAGAAAATGCATATAAGGTGAGAAAATAAGAACTCACGCATTTGGTACGAGATAGTCACTAAACAACCAGTCCACTTTCCAAAATATCTTCTGTCCTTTTCCGATGCGGGTGCAGTTGTTTTTTCTGCTGACAAAATGTTCTGGGAGAAAGAGAAGGACGGTGCCCCGGTCACGCGCCAATCGCTTCAGTTTATTTAGGTACTGGAAAAATCAATTACCTGAGAAACATTCATCTAACAAAACCAAATGAAATCTATGCAAGACGTTGTTTAACTTCGAGAAATCATCAAACTGGGGAATCTATAAATCAATATACTAAAACAGATATTTATTTATTCTTTCACAATGTACGTATTACTTTTTTTTTTTTATTCATAAATTTCATTAAAAAATACATGTTTTTGTAATATTCTAAACATATCTACTTTTACACATCTAGTAAATGTTATCACTGTAACTAAAAAAAAGAGACTAACTCTTGTGCTTGGAGAGGGACTTACACTATTTTAGTTGTTTATTTATAAGAGTTTATATCATTTTAAATATGAGTACATGAAAAGAAAAATAAAAACATAGGATATATAAAGAAAAAACACAAAACAATAATACATTCATACTAATTAAAATTTAATGTTGTTTTTACACGAGTTCAAAAAATTTCTTTAGATTAACTTAAAATTTATTTATTGATATATTATTTTTAATAATTTTTGGTTCATTAGGAAGATTATTATAATTTTTTACATTTTTGAAGACAAAGCTATTTTGACCATGACTTGTATGGAATTTAGGATTTTTAATATTATGTTGGTATCTGAGTGACTTATTCATTTCAAATTCTTTTATTTTTTATATATTTGTATAATAGAATTTATTTTATAAAGAGTGTCTACTGTATGAACCTTAAATATTTTATATAGACTTTCCGTATTGAATGTTGAGGGTTTCTTTAAAATTACTTACTAATAATTAATCTTTGTACTATTTTAAGAGGGTTTAATATATTGGCATATGCAACACGCAGTCCTACAATACCATATTGTAACAAAGATTGTAAAATTGAGTAAAAAGCTATTTTTAAATGATTGATTTTTTATATATTCTTTAATCTAATAAATATGTATATACATTTTATAACATTAAAGTTAATGTTCTTTCACTGGGTGTCCCATGCCGAGGGACACACTTTATATAATTTTGAAACATGACTTATTAATTATTCAACATAATAAAATCATATGAAACTTATAAATAAAAACACTTTTCTTAAGCAAAGTATTCATTTCAAAACAGTTCTTTTTTCAGTCTTGTTCTCTGAACGGATTCTAACCTGGGAACAGCCATCCAGTCAAACACTCGTCCTGGATTCCGGTTCCATTGCACACACAAAACTACACCCACCTGGACACAGAGAGAAACACGAAGTATCATGTAATTATTTGGAAAAACTTACGTGAGGGAGAGGCTTGTCTATCTGAGTGTATCGCTTGGCGATATTCCTTTGTTTTCCGTAGACAAATCTAGAACATTCTTCTAGAAAGGTGAAATCGTTGTAAAAATCGGAACTCGTGAAGTCTTTTACGCTGACAAACTTCGTCCTGTCGCGAATTCCATCGCACTCGAGTTCTTTCTTGTGGATATTAACACAAACCAAACAGCAAGTTTTCACCTCGCATTTTGGACATGTGTAGATCGCGTCTTTTTTACTGCAAACTTCGCAATAATTTAATCTGCAACCATTGAAAACATAAATAAATTCACTAGTCCTGAGGCAGGAAATAAGAAAAGCAATATCTGGTTAAAGATATACGTGCAATTTCGAGCAGAAAAAAGGTTACTGGTAAAAATAATGTGTGATCGTTTACCTCGATTTTAATAAAACTTCGGGATTGTCATCGCAAGTAAATGTTTCCATGATAACTTATATAACTTCAACTTTCAATTTCGTAACATTCCGTTTAAGGTGATCAAGAATGGAGACTTAAAATTCAAATATGTTTGTTTACAAATAACACAACGAAAAACACGTGGTAATACGAAAATGCGAAGAATAAATTATTAAAAATTTCCTTTCAAAGTTGCTTAGACAACAATCTTATTTGATGTGTATGTCACATCGTCAGTCCTTCCATAGTTTTTTAATTATTAGAGGTTATTATAATTTATAATTCACTAATGCACTAATGCACTACAACAGTCGCCCGCCGCAGATTCACAAATTGCACAGATTATTTGCAATTTGATTGCACTTGCATTTGAATCTATAATCTATGGATGTGGGCTTCTATTTTTTTTCTTCTTTTTCTTTTTTATGGCCTTTTCACTTCCCAACTAGGATGTTCTAGCCAGCGTCGAATTTTCGTTTTTTTGTTTATTTAGATATTTAATCGTGTTTGTAATATAAACAATTTAGTGAGTGAGTACTGAATATTTTGAAAACTTTACTTATTAGATTTACATCTTAACACCATTTATTAATAAATATTTGCATATTTTTTTAAATACATGTTTATAGGGTGGGGATAAGCAACACTGACGGATCTAGTAAATATTGGGATAAGAGAGTGAGAATATGAATAGAGAACGAAATGTTAAAATCAGAGAGGTCGGATAGGAGATTAGGATAACAATCATCATTTATGGGGCATCCAAAAAAAAACATGGTTTAAATCTGCTTCCCCTCAAGCTGACATTCACAAACAGCAGAGTCCCGGACATGAGTTCTGAGCATGTTTCTACTGTCATTTCTTGGTGAAACTGGAATTTAATTATAATAATAAAAAAACGCATTTACTTTAATTCCACTTTCACTGTAACACCAGTCTGACAAAACTTGTTCACAGGTGAAAATATTATGAATGAAAGTGGAATTTAAGTAAGATGTACGTATTTTTATTATTGGATATAATTAAAATCTTATAATTACTTTATAGTCGAATTCCTTAAAGATTTTCTTTATGTATCTGTATATTATTAGAACAGGGTTATCTAGTGGAAATGTCTTGGTCCCGGATTGTGCATGAGATCCAAAATGTATTCTTAGTATATGGGTAAATTGCGAGAAATAAAATTTGTTTTCACTTTAATACATTTGTTGTTTTTTTTTTCAATTTCAAAAACATCTAATTTTATCGAGAGGTCCTTTTTTTAGAAAAATGTAATGCATTTAACAAAATCTTTGTGAATGTGATTGTCTGAATTTAATCCTGTAGGGATTTCTGGCATTTTTCGAAAGTAAAATAATTCTGAAGAATCACATTTACTAACACCAATGAAGGTTCTCTTTTACTTCATCATTATAAATGAAGGAAGAATAAAAAAATCAAAGAAAAGATGCTCAAAGAAAGGCAGAATGGTAGACGTACAGTTACTGAATGTTATAACAACGCGTAATGTGATCACTTGAATGGCATAATCCCTTTAAATGCCTGGGCGTTTTTATATATTTTTAAAATATGTTTTTAAATTTTATTATCCTGTTATATTTAATAGCAACATCGCTTTTTTTGGCAATTCATCCTATGAAGGATGATTTAGGCCATCCACATAAATTATTTGATGTTGACTGGGATTTTTAATGTACGATGAACATTTTGTACAAAAAGACAAATAAAAAATATATATATCAGCCTCCTAAAAGTTCACACCATTCTCGCTAAGAAATCCGTCGGGAAAATATTTTATTGTCTATTTCCATTTCCAGCTGTCATAAAAGAGAGACGACAACAACTGTCAGTGTGACGTTATTACTCTGTTTCAAATCGCAGTAACAAAGATCCGGTTCAAATAACATTCGCAGTGAATGGTGTCAAAATAACTAACTGAATCATATATTAATTTATAAGGGACGCTTTCAAAGTGCGATGGCCAACGACCGCGAGGTCCTTCGTGAAATATGGGAAGGAAAACTCCCCGTGTGTTTTCAACTCGACCAAGACGAAGTGTTCGAGCTTCAACAGCCAGACCCATTTTATCTCATGGTGCCCAGATTGAGCTATTTCCCTCTAGTTACTGAGAAGGTAAAGTAAATAGTTCGTTTTAACCTCCGTTTGTGTGAATAATTTGTCTGAATATAAAACATCATTTTGATTGTCTAATACAAAGTTTTAAATATCGATCGTCCAGTTCGATAGTCAGATAAATCCGAAGAAACGCGATTTAATTTAAGTATTTAAGCGGTTTTTGAAAAACGAACAGCCATGTTCTGAAACCGGTTGGAATATTAAATTTATTTTTGTAATTTCACTTTTTATTTATTTATTTCTACTACTACTACTACCATCACGCCATTTCCCCGTAGGCGTAGGCAGAGAGAATGGATTGCCACACACGTCTATCCTGGCATACAATCCTAGCCTCTTTCACATTCATACATCTCGTCATACATGCCCTTCGGTTCTGTCTACTTTTGACATAACCAGACTTAAGATTTTGGTTTATCTGATCATGCTACGTCTTCCTTGGTCGTCCTCGTCTCACGTTGCCGTTCATTTTCGCCATATATACTTGTTTTACCATTCTTTCGTCGTCCATTCGTTCTACGTGACTAAACCATCTCAGAGACCCTTTCTTAATCTTATCAATTATACTTTTCTCAGATTTACACTCTCGCCTGATTTCATCCTAACCCTGTGATACATTGATTTATTTAATTATTTTATTTATTTATTTAATTTTACAATACGCCCAAGGGGCATTCACAAAAATTATATAGGTAAGTACAAACATAGTAAGTAAAAAAAAAACCTTTTTTTGGTATACATGTAGACAAAAAAAGTATAAAATAAAAAGTAAAATTTTGCATAATAAAAAAAAAAAATATGGATATAAGAAAAATGTTGTAGCTGTTGGTTGTCCAAATAAAAAATGAAAAAAAATAATTTAAAAAGTCTTGTATTATTTGGTTTACTTATGTGACATCATAGCAACACAAGGGTTAACAAAAACTTTGACCTGTTAAAATGTTTAAACTTGTTGACAGATCAAGAAGCACTTCATGCGGTTTATATCCCAGGAGAAGTCCGACAATGAGATGTGGCTGGATTACGGCGGGCAGCCTCTGAAGTGGCATTACCCAATCGGTCTCCTGTACGATCTGCATACGGCGGGGGACAGTCAGCTTCCCTGGACCATCACGGTGCACTTCGACCGGTTCCCGGAAGACCTCATTATCAGGTGCCCAAACAAGTGAGTCAAAAGAACCATAAAATAATTACTAAATTTTATTTAATATTTGTATATAGCCACTAGTACCGATTTTTCTATATCTACCAGTTTCGAGACGTACCCGTCTCTTCGTCAGGACACCAATTGAACGTAGTTATGCATTCAGAAAGCAGCCAGTCCACAATTTTGAAAAAAAATAGATATATATATACGTTATTGGATGCAATAAGTTCTTCTTAAAACAATCGACCGCTGTCATACAAAAAACTGTATTAATCACCTTTTTAAAATAGTGTCAATCACAAAAACAACATTTCTCTATTTGCAGAAAACCCCCCCAGCACTAAAAATCTTACGGTACTTAAAAAATCATTACAACTGGTCAAATACATCATTAGATTCTTGTTTGTAATATTAAAAAAAACTAATGTATTCATTGTTTATCATTTGTCAAAATCAAAAACATTCCAACTGTTGTGTAGATTTGATTATCCGCTCTTTTCACAAAGGTGCTATTGTCTCAGTTGCACTTTTCTATGGCTGCCTGCTTTCTGCATAACTACGTTCAATTAAACCAACATGCAAATCATCATCATCATTCCATGTCCGCTCCCTAGCTGGAGCATATGGCATCCACAAAAAGCCTCCATGCATCTCTGTCGGCCGCCAACTCCTTTGCGTCCTCCCAAGTCAGGTTCTCGTCCCGAAGTTCTGACATAAACTGCCGGCGATCTGTCAGCAGTGGATGTCCAGGACGTTGAGAATCTGACGCCTTGTAAAGTAGGCAAGCGTGGTTAAGGCTCTCAGGAGGTATCCGCAGTATATGGCCTAACCAACTGTATTGCCTCTGCTTGACGACAGTTGTCACCGGAGTTTGCTGCGTCCGTTCTCTCATTACCTCATTCCTCACTGTTCCGGGCACGCGAATAACGTTGAATTGGACAAATGAAAAGTGATATATGTAAATGATAACTGAGTGAATTGATAAACGCAGCTAGGAACCCGGTATTTGTATGACTGAGCGCTAGGCTCCCAATAAAGATAAATGATTTGCTTTCGAGCCTGGCCTCAGTAATACCGGGGGAAAATAGCCAGAAATTACTCTTTTATGTATTTCATATTGTGTCTTAATCGTGTTTGTATGGCACTGAAAAGGGCCTATATTGTATATTGTATTGTCATGTTGCGCGCGTCGCGGCTGCCGATGAAATAGCCCGTACGGGCGCTAGGCGCCCGTATTTACGCCATCTGCGGCCGGCGGCATGTAGCGTGGTGGGGTGAGTGGAGTGGTGGGGGTGAGCTACCACAAGGCAGCCGGAGCGAGTGGGACGGCTGACTCACAGAGTCCGACGCACACCGCTTTATAAGGCGTTTATTTTGTATTATTAAATTAGTTGAGTTCCTAACTCTGAACAGTTCAGACGTGTTTCATTCAGTTCTCCGCCCTGTTCGCCCTCCTGCACTTCGCTCCGCTCTGCCAGCTGACTGCCTTTGCTCTCTACACCACTTGGACCGAATGAAATATGCATATTCTTTCGCTGCACGATGTTTAATTACTTGTCCGAGCTGACGTTGCGTCGGGTTACACGTTGCGAGCCAGAACGGTGTTCGGCCCTGCCAACTTTACGGCTTGATGGTGATGACCTCCACAATATGTGACAATAATAAAGTCCTGACACGATTGTTTCAGGGACGTAGTGGAGTCTCACTTCATGTCCACTATCAAGGAAGCGGATGTCTTGAAACACAGAGGCCAAGTTATATCTAGTATGCAGAAGAAAGATCACAATCAGCTTTGGCTCGGCCTACAAAATGGTAAATTTTCGCCTTTTATGTATTTGCTTTTATTTATAACAAATTATCTTCCTACGTGCAATCGCTGAATACTATTCAACAATGTTTTGAGTATCTCCAAATATTTGTAGACCGCCATAATTTAATTGTGCAATAGGGAAATTTTGTCTCTAATTTTGCCTCTTGCGACAAACATTTATTTGCCAAGGTTGATTTAAGTGCACCGTTCACTCTGTTCCCGACACTCACCCTCCTTTCAATATCTCTATTAGTCATTTCATCCCTAGTAAACGTACTTCCCAGATACACAAATTCCTCAACTTGTTTTAGTACCACACTGATTTCACATTTAGTCATACTTTCATTTCATTCAAAAACCATCACATTGGATTTATCGACATTCATCAGCAAATCGCTTCCCTAGCATACATCATAGACCTTTGTTACTAAGAATTGCAGTTCTTTTTTGTTGTTAGCAAGAAGCACGGCATCATTAGCATACAAAAGACAATGGACATTGAAATCACCCATTTTTGCTCCCATTCTTAAACCTTTTAGTTAAAAATCAGGATTAATGATTTTGCAAGAAATTTTGTCTTTCAAAGGTCTATGAAATGCTGTCCAGTAACAAAAAAAAATTTGTTTCTTATTAGAAGCATAAAAAATATTTGTAATTTTGAATTCCCGCAAAAACAGTCATTCCATTGGCCACGCCCCTAATACGTCACGATTTATGTTTATTTGTTCCTGACCATTCAAATTTGTTTAGAACATTGTCACGAATCTTGAAGTCACAACTATCAAGGCCAAACATGTCGCGTTTTTCTAATATCATATTGTTTTAAAATTTCTTTTTTAAATTTATACATAAAAACATTTCTCCATTTCATATATTTTTATCGGTATTTGTAGTATGTGATATTTTCCAATTGTTTCAATAATTATGTATGTTATCAGGCGAGAGTGCAAGTCTGAGATGGGTGTAATTGATAAGATCAAGAAAGGGTCTCTGAGATGGTTTGGCCATGTAGAAAGAATGGATGACGAAAGAATGGTAAAACATGTATATATGGCGAGAATAAACGGTAACGTAGAACGAGGACGACCAAGGAAGACGCGGCATGATCGAATCCTACCGATGATTTGAAACTATTTTTGAGGGTTAAAAGTATGGATGATTTTCGTACTCTCCAGGCTGATTTAACCTTCCCTCCCCGGTGATGTGTAGCTAGTAAACATTGCGTCTAATAACTATAATATCTTTATAAACATAATAAATATTGGGTTTAGATTTTCAGTATTCCTCCATTACACATTTACGTATCGACTTAAATAATTTGTTATTAAATAATAAATAATAAGTGCTATTCGAAATTAGGGATAAATTACAAAGATCATTAAAAGTATACTCACAGTATACCAATAACACCTGGCGTTACACGTCCACTACATGTCCAGTACTAGCTACTTAGTAGCTCTCGGGAAGTTGGCGCCTGAGTCGCTAGCGATACCCAATGGTTTTTTCATATTTTCAGTAGTTAGATTTGTAATATTATTATCTTTGAATTAAATTATGGTTAATTAAAGCCATTCTCTATAAATATTCCATTTTTCCCTTTTTAAATCTCTTATTTTTTAATGTGTACACAGCACCGCAACGCGCGGGTGTTTTTAGGACAGTAAGGGAAAGGATATGTAAGTTTTCAATGTGATTCCAATTAGCTGTATTATTTCAAAAGCAATAGAATCTGGCACGCATAAATCTGAATAACTGGAGTTTTACTGCATATAATAAAAACTGGTGTAAAAAATATAATTTTATGAAGTTTTATAGGAAAAATGTATTTGAATTTAATGTAATTAAATTTTATAAAAATTATAACAGGGGGCAGCCAGTTGATAGTTTCGTCGATTCTAGGCTTGTCAATGACCGGAGTAATTAGGTAATTCTCTGTAAGTAAAATTCGGCAGTTAATTTTAATCTAATAGTACAAGGAGAGAATTCAAAAAAAGTATTTGAGATTCGTAAATTTTTAATTAAATATTCCCTTAGATAACATAAATTACACGTGTCTATTAGTCACTTTAAATTTTATTTTATTAGAAGATCCTAGAAAAATAAATGACCTTCTTTTTTTATTTTAAATTTTAAATTCGGAGCTCGATTGTTGTGAACTCCTGAATCTCATTAGCTTCAAAATACCTAATCGAGTCACTAGAAGTGCGGAGTTGTTTGCAACTACGAGTACATACGTGGGTACTAACTATGCACGACACTCTCCGATTCCGCGTTTACATTCCTTAGCCAACAAATTTACTAGTGAAATAGACATTTTTAATACGACAATTATCCGTTTTAAAATGTTCTTAAATGCTCTGTTTGAAACTAATTATTAATTTCGTAATAAAACTTTCTTTTTCATACATTTTTTTCTATGTTTTTGATGTGTATTATTATTTATTATTATCTTTTTCTGAAATGAATGTATCAAATATTTTTGTGTACCAGATATTTTGTTATTATCTTATTTATACTTACTGTAAACTACTTTTTATTATTTGATTTTAACAATAATTTGTTAATACCATTTTTTTTTTTTATACTTATAAGTATAAGTAAATGTATATATATATATTTTTTAAACTCTTTACAAGTTATTTACAATTTGCTTTTTAATTCAATTACTTTTCTTATAACCATATTTTTTTTTCTCTTTTTTTACTATTTAAAGTTTCACTTTTTATTTTGCATGGCAGTATGCTTTTTATTGTTTCTACATGTATACAAAAAAACATTGTTTATCTTTTAAATTATTACTTACTATGTTTGTACTTACCTGTATATTTTTTGTAAATGCCCCTTGGGCGTATTGTAAAATTAAATAAATAAAAAATAAAAATATTTATATTTTAACAAATGCAAAAACAGAGAATGAATGTGTGTTACCTGATCATTCTTGAAACGGGTTGTTTCCAGAACTTCAAGTTTATCTCATTTTTGATAAAAACTAGACAAGACGAATTTGAAAATGAGAGACTCTTATACTATATTATTTAATGGCTTTCCCCAGACAAGTTCGACCAGTTCTGGGCCGTGAACCGGCGCCTGATGGAGGCGGGCCCCGAGCAGGAACACTTCCGGCTGGTGCCGGTGCGGCTGTACCGAGAGGAGCCCCCCGGGGTGCTCCAGCGGCCCGTGCGAGCCTCCACCCCCGAGGGGGCGCGCGCCACTCTCGCGCACATGCTGGCGCAGATCTACCCGCACAGGACGGAAGGTAATTGAAATATACTCCAGTTGGCAAAATTAAGAGAATAACACCCTCCATCTAGAGTGCCACAAATCTATACTTTTTTAAAATTCACAATTTTTGACCACAGATGAAATAATTTACCATACTATAATATAACAACAATTACTTATTTAAATAAAAACTTTAATTATTCATTTTGACATCATAGAATTAAACATAGTCCAGAAACTGCATACGCACATCAAACAGAAGGCGACTAAACTACTTACAAATGAGTAGGTTTACGTTTTGACCCATCAGTTTCTTTGTAGACATTGCTCAGTACGCAACTCCTGATTTGAATTCAACTATGCTGTGTTGTGTCCTTTTAAAGTGTAGAAATACTGCTAGGATCTTAAAGAAACCGGATGCAATCACATTTCATGTGTAATTAGCAAATGAATGTGTATGTAACAAATGCATTACTTAAAAATTGAATTATTTTTCCATCTGTCAGATTGTCGAAGAAACAAAATGGAAATTTCGTTAGTGTTGCCAGGGTAGTAAATTTTTTTACCCTACTTTGCTCGTCTAATAAGAGAAATAATGAAAATTGGACCTCGGATTAAACAACTCTGTGGTGGACATTTGACCGACATTATCTTCAAAACAAAAAATATTATTTAACATGATATAAAAATATCCGTTTTATGTAAAATAAAATTTGTTTTATATTTTAAGCTTAAAGTTCATTAATTCAATTACTCTTATTAAATGTCCCTTTATTTATCTACTCTGTTGTGTCAATCAATATTTCCGCGTGCACAATAAAATTTTAGAGAAATTAAAAAAATTATGTGTTCTGATTATTTTTTTTCCCATCGTGCAACATTACGCGGCGACATCACGAATGCGCGCGGCGAAATTGGGGCATAGTGGGGGAATTATTGGACACAGTCTGATGTATTCAAAAATGATTCTACGCTCCTTTTGGACTATTCTTAATTCTATGTTTGACATATTTTTTGTTTGCATGTTAGGTGTTACAATTAGCCTCCTGACAATACAAAGCATTCTAACATTACGAATAAACCGTGAAGCAAGTGTAAAACTACTCGCAAACCTAAGGATAAAACAGTAAACAGTAATGAAATGAATTGCGCAAAATTGCATTTAAAAAAAACACGAACCACTTGTCACTTTTGCTCGAGAATGAAATGATTTAACATCCATTTGAATGAACACTGGGTCTCAAACTGATAAATAAATCCCCAAAGTTTATGAAACACCTTAACTCTCGTGTGGCTATGATGTCACCTGAGTCTGCATTGAAGAAAATACTTGATATAAAAAAATTAAGAAAGTTATATTTTGCTATAACAAGCCTCAATTTTAGGTTAACATATTACAATAGAGATTAAGAACATTTAAGAGAAGGTAATATAGAAGTCTAGGCATCTACACTCTTTAACTTCACAAACATCAACAGATGAAAGAATTTAAGGAATATAGATGTTAAAATATGGGCAGAATGGTGAATGTTACACAGTGTGTAAAGTGGCCACTTAAACTAGCCATTTTTTTTTATTTTTACGTATATAAAGTGTTTAATGTTATAAATATGCTTTCAGTTGGCGTCAGAACACACGGCATCGTGGTACCTTTGGACACTCCTCTCCAGTGGATGTCGGAACACCTGAGTTACCCGGACAACTTCCTTCACCTGTGCATATGCTAGTCAACGCAACATTCCCGCAACGCTCTTACAATTAAGTGTGGCCGCTCACCAAACACGTGTACATTTGTATCGCCATATTAAAGTCGTGACATTGATCGTGCGTTCATTAGCCAGGCATCTCCTGTTTTAAGTTCAGAGATTATGAAAAGATACATTTTCAAATGGTCAATACAGTACTCAAGTTAATAATTACATTAGAAATAAGTTAATCATTTACATGAAGAGAATATCATCGCTTTAATTTAAATACAACATTTGGGAGTGTTAGAAGCAAACTTTATAATCTCCACCAAAAACGGAAAATTAGTTATTGATGCCAAAATAAACTATACATAAATACTACTTACCTAAATAATAGCGTAATTCGAAACCGTCTCTAAATCTTGCAAAAGCAGATTTCAATTATACTAATTGACACCGCAAACTTAGCATTCTCCATTGAGTTGGTTAAGCATAATTTTATTAGAAATCTAATACAATAAAACCGCTGTTTTACGTTTTTCAAGGGAGCAACAAAAAAGTGTAAAATTGGGGAAAACTAAAGTAAAGAAGTGAAAAATGTATGGAAAAAATGAAATTACATAATATTATTGCACTATACAACTAGACTATACTAAATACACTGCAGAAAAATTGTAAGAACTGTCATAATTGGGGATTATTCCTATTTACCAATGATTTAATTAAAAATATCTTGTATTTTTTCAAGCAATACTACAGTGTGTTATTTTTCATTGAATTAAAAAAATTATATGGGTACTTAACCTTAAAAACGCGAAAATAAACATTTAAATTTGCATAAAATGCATGCAACAATTTTTTCCTTAAATATTGGAAAATTTTATTTATATGGTATCACTTTTTTTAGTATGGTACCACAAAATTTCAACTGTCATTTACATCGCGTCAAAACTGTTTCACACTTTTATAATAACTGTTTAAACTGTCTTCTTTTCACATTATGTTTATAACTTCAAATAATATTTCTATTGCCAAATTTTTTGACTTTCTGCATCGTAATTTATTGATGAAAAGATTTTATTCTTCCTAAACATGTGTAAACTGCAAGTTTATTTAGTAAAACGTCAAAATTAGACACTTAAACAAAATGGGTAATTACACTGCACCTACTTTGAATTTAGTTTGAGACAATAATTTACCCATTTTTTTATTTACCTCGATTTTATTCTCCATTCACACGGCGGTGCGCGGCTCGTTGTCTTTTGACAGATCGAATGAGTTTTAAAAAAATTTCAACGTAAAACCGGGGTTATGAAAAACGTAAAAAACGTTAATTGGGGAATGTTTTAATGATAATGTAAGGAAAAAAATGGGACCTAAATATTTCGGTGTAAAAAGCGGGAAAACGTATCGATGAACGTTAAAGCCAACACAGTTTCTTGTACAATGCAAAATTTTCCTTCAAATGGCCATTCTGTTTTACTTTTGGTGATCATTTGTTCATTTGAATAAAAAGGACAAAACTTATGTTAACACCTAAAATATAAACCATCTCTAGGCAAAAAAGTAAATATTACACATTATTATAGTAAAGTGATCGCTTAAACCAGCCAAAGAAAATCATAATCCTTGTAAATGCCTAGCTTCTTTACTCATAGTAAAAATTCTCTAGAGAAGCCGTCGAGCTCTATTGCATAGAACAAAAGTGTTCCAAATTTATGGTTTGGTTTTAGTTCAGTGTTTAGTTTAACAGCAAACATGTAATTTCATTTATTTATTTTTAGTTATATTGAGAACATTACAGAGTATCCAATGAATTCTCAACACATTACAAAAAATACAAATCAGATTTATTAAATAGAAAAGAGAAAAAATATGTAAATTGTCACGTAAAATTGACATACATATTACAATTTGGAAATTGCCCTCCTAAGAGTAATCCCACTGTCATGAAATATATTGACATTCGAGGCGATACGATTGAATAACACGATTACTCTACCTAATGATAACCATTGGCAGGTTGCTTCTGCATCGTGCTAGGTAGAACAACCTGTGTTGCCTTTGTCGAAGATAATCATCAGGGACAAATAGACCAAATTCATTCAGAATATCAGAATTGTGTATGCGACCACCAATGAGTTGAAAAAATTGAACACCCAAACGAATATTCCTTTTCCCCAACAATGATCGGTAGCCCAGCCCAGCATTCCTAGTAAGAAGTCAGACGAGAAAAGCCACGGGTAAAATCCATACTCCCTGAGATACAGATAACGCAGAATTTTTTTCTGTACCCTCTCTATTATTAAGGAATACGTGGTTTCATTTGGCGACCAAATGATGGAACTAAATTCCAAGCGACTTCTTACCAAGGAATTATACAATGTTTCGTAATGAATGGTTTCGGTTAGTGCTCGCAATTCTCAATTGCCTACGCCCGTAGTATTGCTGTTATCTGTTGCTAAGCTCGTGGTCAATAATCATAAAATTATTTCTCTCCGTATGGGCGACTCTATCAGATTATTACTCTAAGTTTCTTCGATATTACCTTTCCTAAGAATTTATTAATCAGTTTTAAATCCATTATTTTTCTGTAAGAATTTTGATATCTCAATATTATGTTTCATTTCTGTCTGCGTAATCTTTGAGTGCGAAAGCATTGCTCTTAAATGATTTGAATCGTGAACATATTTTAAAAATGTATTTATTTATAATATTTAAAAAAAACTTTTATAATGTATATGTGGCTTGTTATTAGGTTAAGAATTGTATGTCAGCGACAACTCCTTAACCCTTCGAGGACGAGAATTTTAGTATATTATGAACAATTTTTTTTTTAAACTATTAGTTCCACACACTGTCAGTTCATTCCTTTGTGGCACATCACATACTAAAGAACCTATCTTTCAGGGCTAAAATATAGTTAACGCAACAATATTTTCTTAAAAGCAGGAGGAGTGTGGACAGGGCTGTAGCCAGGAGCACGCCAGGGAAGATTTTGTGCCAGCCCTAGCTGCTAGCCAGAACTTGCTCTTTGTGAAAATATTCTTGACAAATATTATTATTACGTACATTTGTTCTTCAATGTTTTAAGTATGCCAAATGCTGGCAGACTGGCTGGATTTCCTCCTTAGGAAGTTATCCATATTTAAATTTGTAGTTAGTCTGTAGCCAGTCTGCGAGAATTTGGACACACTCAAAACATCGTTGAATTAACTACCTGGTAAAAGAAGAAGCATAAAAATTCAAAAATTGTTTTCTGACTAGTAGGTGAATTGGTTCAGCCGGATGAATCTCACCCGCATGATAAAGGTTTCAGCTCTTGCTTCACAAAAGTCAACAGATGAAAGAGTTGAGGAAATGTGGCTGTTCAAACATGGGCAGAATGCTGAATGTTACACAGTGTGTAAAGTGGCCTCTAGAAAATGTCTAAACTTCCATATTCCCTTCTCAAAAATGTTTTCCCTCTCTGTTGCAACAAACGTAAACATTTGTTCTAATCAAAGATATTACATAAAGGCGATTTAACAATTTATTCCATTTTTGGCTGTTAATGAACTTGTATTACACACACAATACACAATTTTATCATTGGACAATTATTATTTCTTATGTCCTGACTTGTTAGAAAATTCTGTGTTAGGTTGGGACTCTTCTATACTAAAGTCAATACATTTATAAACATAATGTTGTGTTTAGCCACATCGGCTCGGATATCGGTAGTCACTTTCATCTTGCGAACAATAATATAATATGTGAAAACAGCGCTTTATTTATTTATTTAGTTCTTGATTGTTTACTTTTTATTATGAACACTTGACTAACTTACTACTCTGCTAATGTATGTTTTTTTATTTGAATCATTGTCATGAACTATGAAATTATTTCAAACTTAAAATTCATAAATAAGGTTTAGAATTTCAACCGTCTGTAGCTGCAGGATGTGTTCTAATCCAACTCTTATTTGTTAACTTGAAAATAATTAGAAAAACCAAATTTAATTTTTTAATTCATGTAAATGGGGGCTAGGCTTCATATTGTCTATGCGCTCTGTAGCTGCAAGACATGATGTAATCTAACTCCTATCTGTTATTAAATTATAATTGGAAACGAGAAACTTGAATCCCAACCGTCAATGCGCTATGTAGCTGCAAGATATTTTGGGATATTGTACAGGGCCCTTGAGGTGGTTTTCACAACAATGGCGCTATATAAATTATCCACAATAATAATAATGTTATATTTCGATTAGCAATAGTTAAAAGTTAAAATACATTTATTAAGCATCACTATTAAGTTTATTCAAAGATGTGATCTTATACAGCAATCTTTTACGGATAAATCGAACTTACGGAATGCTCTAAATTTAAATACATACCAGCTAATATTACGTATGTCGGCCTCGTGGTGTAATGGTCAGCGCGTTTGCCTACCATGAGGTCTCGGGTTCGATTCCCGACATGGTTGATATGAAATATTTATTTGAAAGGGTGTTTTCACACTAGCTATATTTCATAGTCCATGTACTGGTACCTGAAGCGTAAGACCGATCATCTTACCTTCATGTAACAAAAATGATCAAGATACGCTGCGATTGGTGTAACGATGCAGTGCCCTATGCACCATTAAGTGCGGAAAGGGAATGATGATGATAATGTTTCAATTCAATCCAATTCATTTATTTAAAAATAACATATACATTACAAACATACATTCAATGCCAACATATTATAAAAAAGAAAAAAATACATGAAAGAGACTTATGTCAAAGTAGTAGGAGAATCCTGCTCCGGAAAACCCCTTCGGATACATGGAACAGATCAACATCCAGAGCGATGTTGTTCAGCATAGCGGTAGCCCTTCCAACGGCAGGGTGGTCCTGTATATCGGAATATGAAACAATCTATGCTGACGCTGTATTAGATAATTATCAGGAACATACGAACCAATGCTCATCATTATCTCAGGATTATCGACTATACTGCCCAGCAATGGATAAAAATGTGTACTCAAATACACATTCCTTCTAGTCTCTAAACTGTTGTAGCTGAGCACACCCTGAAGAAACTCGGTCGGGTAGTTACGTATTTATCCCCGGGAATACCATTTAAATATTGATTAAAAACGTGGGTCTTCACTGCAATATTTCATGTTCCTGGTCTGGCACCTGCATAAGCGTAAGGCTGATCAGCTTACCTTCATGTAACAGATGATTGATATTCGTCGCATTTAGTTAGATGATGATAATGATATTTTCCTTTACATGAGTACAGGTAAACGTCGTTATGCGCTAGTTCGATTTACGCCGGTTGATGCCGGCGTGGGATTCTCCGGTTCGGCCGACACCAGACAACAGTAGGCGCCGCGATTCTAATAGCAGACACACTTTTACACATTGTTTTATTCTATTACCGTGTACGCGAGCAGCCTATTGTGTGTGTGAAATTGTTTCCGGGTTAGTTTTTGTTTTGTTTTTAAGAAAAATAAATAGGTATGATTATATTTTTTATTTTATTATTATTAAAATTAAAAGAATATTCAAATATTTGTAGTTTATACTATGATTCTGCAAGAAATCAAAGCTAATGAAATTGAATGTTTTTTTCAAAAAAGTGTGAGAATTTAATTTAGTACTGACAAACTGATGAGTTGGTATTTATTATAAAAAAATCATTATTTATATCAAGAGATTATTATTTATTTTGTAAACGAATTTAAACTGTATTTATTAAATACATTCATAATTTATTTTTAATATATATATATATTATATACAGGATACGGATTAAATAAACTGTCAGTAGGGTCGCAGTGAGTCATATCTTGCTTGAGAATGTGATTCTAAAAATGCTGCGAATGCCCAGTTGCATTCCACCAGCAACACTACTGACTAGTCCAACTCGTTAGCGTCCACGTCGCGAACCTTGGGCAATAACGCATAACGATGTGATCACAGCAGATAACGAGAGGGTGAAAGGCAAGTTTTCGACGCCTCAAAACCAAAACCAGCTAAGGGAAGGTAACCCCAACAGAAAATCCACCAGAGAAGGCAACGGGAAACCACTCTGGTCATCTTTTCTCGGGAATCACTACGGCGAGTACATCAATAAGCAGTCGTCCTGGCTGCGAAATGTAAATTTAGCGCAGGACAGATACATATGCTTTCGCTGTAGTGATCGCCAACGCCGGGGAGACCCGGCAAGGCACTAGAAGAAGAAGAATTAAATAAACATGTGAGATTGTTCTTAGAATTTTGACACGGAACCTAACCTTATATCTTCAATTATATTTGTGTTCATTTTACGCCGGTGTCTCTCGAAACAGAACCCCAGCGTAAAACGACGTTTACCTGTATGTGTATAAAATTTTAAAAATTCAGCCTGCCTTGGCATTTTTTGAGCCCGCCCTGATTACAAAGTCCGGCAACGGCCCCGAGTGAGGATAGTCTCCACATCACCGCACGGTCACGCTCGTACTTGGAGGATTACAATTATTATATTTTGTTTTTGTACATAAAATTATACCTTTAGCTGTAGAATAAAATACTATGACAATGCACACATATGTATCTTGATCAAAAAAAATATTTTATAATATCCATGTTTTGCCATAATAAAATTAATATTCATAAAATGTATTTGTTTATTTATTTGCACATCCCAATATGCTTGAATTTTCACATTTTGCTTTCGGCCGTCATAATTTCAACCGTCTATGCGCTCAGTAGCTGCAAGACTTGTTGTAATCTAACTTCTATTTTTACAAATTTGCTTTTTATTTCGTTTTTAAAAATGTCACTTAAACTCTAAACTTCATTGTCAAATAAAATGTTTAAAAATAAAAATGTAAATAGGGTATAGATTTCTTACTGTCCATGCGCTCTGTAGCTGCAAGACGTGCTGTTATCTAGCTCCTATATATCATAATTGTAATGTATCATAATTGGGGACGAGGAACTAGAATCCCAACTGTCCATACGCTCTGTAGCTGCAAGACGTTCTGGGATATTTATTTATTGTACAGCGCCCTTTAGGTGACATCCAAACATTATTGTTATTATTAATATTTTAAACATAATAATATAAATAAAACCACTTTGTTTTTAACCACTATTTTTTTTTCCACCGACTGGTTTCAAAGCTTAACAAGCTTCTTTCGTGAGGTATACTTGACTAATGAATTCTTACCTATTTTATTTTATCAGTACGCTGCCAATGAAATTAATATATCAAGTCTTTTTGTCTTGAAATGATGGTAATGTGAGATGGATACATTCGAATCTAGACAGGAGTCGACCAAAAGAAATATTGTTTATTTGGTTATTTATCGTTTTTTTTAATTTCTAAGATTTCCAAGTTTTTTCATTTTAATATTTTATTTTTAACATGAAGAACTTTTAATCCAGTGTCTATTGAAATTATGATTATTTTTTATCAGATGATTTGCGAATTCAGAAAAATCATTATTTAGACACCTTAAGTGTTCTTTTACTCTAATATTAAAGTTTCTTTTAGTTTTTCCAATGTTGGTTGAATTGCAATCATTACAATTTAATTGGCATATGCCAGAATTATTATATTTATGGACTTTGTCTTTGTGATTTTTTAACAATGTTCCTATATGTTAGTTGTGTAGAAGGCAGGTTAAATGTTTGGTGGTAGGTAATTAGATAATTGCTTATAAAAATTGACTTTTATTTATTAATTTCATTGACAGCATACTGATAGAAAAATTGACATCGATTTTTTTTTATTTCATTGGCGGCATGCTGATAAAATAAAAGAATTCATTAGTTAAGGATACCTTGGTAAAGAAGCTTGTTTAGCTTTGAAACCAGTCAGTGGAAAAACAATTTTTTTTTGGGTAAATACAAAGTTGTTTTATTTATCTATTTTATTTTTCCATACACATGTTATTTACATAGAAATAAGCTATAACCTAAATTGGAAAAAATGCCCACAAAGACTACAGCCTCTGAGCGTGGGCCATTCCTTTTTTAAATATTAAAAAGTTTATAGTTTATTATAATAAGTACCAAAAAGTTAGTGCTTCAAATATAAAATTTATATAAGTTTATAAACAGTTCAATGATCAGTAAATATTGCTTCTGTTGGAATGACATGAAGTGATGTTTTATAATTTTAGTTACCCACTAAGTCTAAACACTTTTTGATGGGACATAATTTTTTACAAAAATACATATTTATAAGACATTTGTCATACATTTGTGGATAAAAAATTCCTAGATTTTCTTCTTCTTCTTCGTTTTTTATGGCCTTTTCACCTCTCAACTCGGGTGTTCTGGTCAATGTCGAGTTTTTTGTTTTTTTTTTTTTACATATTTACACATTTGTTAATAATATAATATATCGTCATTGCACATCAAATATGGCCATGTGACTCGGAGCACATTCTGAGAAAATTGATAAAAATGATTTTTAAAAAAAAACTAAACCGAAAATAAGACTTCTGTGTTTGGACGAAGTAGGAAAAATACAGTGTTTTTCAATAAAGTAATATGTTCATTTAAAATATTAATTACTTTATGCCAAAAAGTCGCATTTTGATGATTTTCTCAGAATGTGCTTCGAGTCACATGGCCCATATTTGATGTGCAACGGCGATATACAAGTTAGTAATTTAGTATTTAATATAATATATACATGTTATAAAATAACAAATTTACACTTATAATTAGAAATCAAACACTGATTTGAGTCTACTGAACACTTTATTTTATTTTTACAAATATAAACATATAAAAATAAAAACTTCGTGACAATTGTTTCGCCTTATTAGGGCATTTTCAAGACATTCGTTTGAAAATGCCCTAATAAGGCGAAACAATTGTCACGAAGTTTTTATTTTTATATGTTTATATTTGTAAAAATAAAATAAAGTGTTCAGTAGACTCAAATCAGTGTTTGATTTCTAATTATAAGTTTAAATATGGAGTTCTACAAAATAAACACCAAATCAATCAACAAATTTACAGTTTGACACCATTTATAACTAGATATTTACCTAGAATTTTAAATACATTTTTATTGGGTGGAGACAGGAGAGTTAGAATATGAATAGGGAATGGGATATTAATTTTAGAGAGGTCGGATAGGAAATCAGGATAACAATCATTTATGGGGCATCCAAAAAAACATGGTTTAAATCTTCCTCATCAAACTGACTTTCGTAAATGGAGAACAGAGTCCCGGACATGGATTCTAAACAGGTGAGAACCATTGCAGCAGTGCATATGGAGGATGTCTCAAACTTGTTCAGAATTGCTTTGGAAAACCGAGGATTTTCTGTTACATTTGACTTCAGTTGGAAAAGATGTCTACCCTTGGCTTGGGAGGAGGCTACCCAATATTCTTGCCATGTGCGAAGTTGCTTCTTCATCATAACAAGGTAGTAAATTACTGTTGGCAGGATCCCCGTAGTGGACCGCCTTCTTTGCTAACGCGTCCACTTTTTAGATCGATGACACACACGGGCACCAAATTATTTTACTATTCAAGACTAACTTATCATACTCTCTTTTAGTAATGAAATTGAATGACAAATCCAGTGCATTGCTTTGGAGCGCCTCAATTTCATCCCCGCCATAGATGTCCAGAACACGATCTATAAAAGGACCACAGGGCGTGGTGACAATTCAGTTCAGTTCAGTGTTCACCTAGTCACATCATCCAGTTGGATCCAGTATGTTCGCCATGTAATAAATCCACGTCAAACAACAACATCATTTCTTCTGTCATCTCCAACTAGTGTAGGAGCGACCATAACAGCAGCTAATGAAATCCTCAAAATTAAAAATGATGTAAGAAGGTAATTTTTCAGTTCTCTGATTCATGGGAAGATCAACCTGAAATATTTATTTAAAATGCGGTTTTACACTGCAATCTTTTACTGTCCCTGGACGCATCCGAAGCGTAAGACTGCTTTTGTTACCTTCCTGTGACAGATTATTTGGGTATGCTGCATTTACTTTTCCAGTGCAGTGTTTGATAATTCTGATGTATTTGCAAACATTGCATTTTGGGTAATGTTGTCTTGTTTTGGTAAAAAACCTTAATAAATAAAATAGCTGTAATTTTTATGTTCTTTTGAAGTAGTCAAATCCTACCACAACGTTAATCTCAAGGTTCAATTATTAATTTTCAAATTGTCTGTGGTTATGTCATGAATTTGTTGTGTAAAAATACAAATGTGTTGTTTAAATCTATGGAGGTGGTGAAAACTGTCAACTGTCAAATTTGATATTTATCAAGCTTGTCAAGAAGTAGTGACGTTATCTACCAAGCCTCAAAAATTCTGAATGAAACTCGTCTCTAATATGATTTAAAATGGAGTCTAGTGATTTGGGAAGATTTGATGTAACGATTCTTATACGGGGCAAAGAATTTCAAGCTCACAATGCCGTACTTTCGAAGCATTCCATGTTTTTTGAAACCATGTTGAATTCTGGCTTCAAAGAAGGAATTTCAAAGAATATCACCCTCGACGCTCTTGAGCCGGAAACGTTTTCAAATATTCTGGCTTTTATGTATACGTTGGAATGCAAGTTCGACAATATTTTAGATTTGTTCGTCGCCGCAGAGTATTTACGCGTACATAACCTAATCGCGCATATTTTAATAAATGTCGAGGACAATGTTTCGGAAAAAAACTGCTTGAATGTTCTTCGTTTCGCGTTCTCCAGCGGCCACGAAAATTTAAGCATAAGTGTGATTCACGGCATCGTGAAACGGAACCTTCTTATCTTGTGCGATTGTGCCACCAACAATTGGAACTTTAAGATTTTGAAGAAAGTGTTGACGCTCAGCCATTTAAGACACATGCATAGGCTGAGATTCATCCGGTATATGGGCTACTGGATAACAGTGGACCCTGTGAATCGCATTCCGCTACTCAGAAGCCTTATTTCAAAAATTTCACAAAGTCTCGAAACCACGGAAGAAACAAAAACCTTTTTAGATGAATTCGCGTATCTCCTCAATCATTTTAAACTTAAGTTTAAAGTGTACGCGGTTCCTAATTTAAAAATTTATATTATCGGCGGTAATTTCAAAAATCAATTTCCTTCGCATAGTGAAATCCACGCTGTGCCGTCTCCCATTAGAAACATAATTGCGGCGAAGAAGTCTAGTCTTCCTTGTATGGAGTTTCAGAGGACCGAGTTTGCATTTACGGCTGATAAAGACGGGTTCTACGTTATCGGCGGACGCAGCGAATTCGGACATTTCAGTGATACTGTCGCTTATTTCAGCTTTGACAAGAATACTTGGTGCAATCATTCGAGGCTGCGGGAAAGTTTAGCGCTGTGTGCTGCATGTTCGTGGAATAGTCGACTGTTTGTATCGGGCGGGGTAAACATTGAAGGGATCGTGTTTTCCGAGTGCTACTCGTGTAGCGCAAGCAGCCGAGAATGGATTTCTACCGCAGCCATGGGTACGCGCAGGAAAGGCCACAAGATGTGCGCTGTGGGTGGGCTGATCTACGCAATCGGAGGTAGCGACGGTTTAAAAACGTTAGCGACAGTCGAAAAATTCATTCCCTTTGAAGATTGTTGGATAAATGTTTCTTCTTTGACGCACGGTCGCGAACGGTTCGGAGTTACCGTCGTCGGTCGGTTCATATTCGTCTTCGGAGGGGTAGACAGCTCTGGCAAATCTCTTAAAATCGTCGAGCGGTACGACACACTGGCTGATAGCTGGCAGGACGTGGCGGAAATTCATTCTGGCTATGATATGGGTGTCGCGTCGTGGGGGACGGACATATACATCAGTGGCGGGCACTGCGGCGTCACTGCGGACAATGGGGTGTTGCGTTTTGACTCTGTTTCGTGTGTTAGCGTAGTAGTTAGTCAGCTCACTTTTCCAAGACAAGCGCACGGAACTTGTGTCGTCCCAAATAATAGGTCTGGAGACTTGTGGGAATGTTACTAATCGAATCCTAATTCCATATTTGTATTATGTCTTAACTTTAAGTTTAAAAACCTATAAAAATGGAATAAAATGTTTTATTTATGTAAATGATATTTATGACAAATACAACTATAAAAAATACTTTATTAACTGCCTTAGAACAGGGAAGCTATCCCTAGCTAGGCAGTTTACTCACCGGCAAAAACAAAAAATATGCATGTATACTTTTACTACTCAATTCATCTATTGTATAAATAATTAAATGTAAATTGCTGTAATAAATATGTAACAATTAAATAAAAAAAATATGTTATTTACGGCCTAAAAAGTAATACAGTTCTGGGTGTGAAATAAAACCAGATCCCTGGATGGCTTCGTAGAGCGGGGATCGAACCTTGGACCTCTGATCTATGAGTCGGTGACACTAGCCACAGGAAGTGTACCGATGCAGTGCCCTATGCACCACCGTGTGGAAAGGGTGATGATGATATATTTGTTCACCTGCTACTCTTTAGTCACAATAATTACAAAATTACCCATGTTCCAACTCCACGAGACATACATATCGTCATGATCGTAGAACAACGACGGATGTGCAAAAAATGCAAGATTTACTTTTTTTATATTCAATCTTGAAAAGGTTTTATATTCCAGGTTTGGAAAAAGAAAATATACATAAACTAATCCAAGTGTCAAAGTATATACTTTTGTAGATAAAGTACCAAATATATTATTAATTTGGTGATTATTTTGTAGAACTCCATATTGTTACAAACGGCAAGCCATTGACAAGCTAAGAGTAGATATGATAAATTAGCCAGGGGTAAAAATTAAAAGACAGAAGATAGACATGATAAGGTATGCAGACGATATAACTGATTTCTGACACTGAAAATGAGGTAATTATATTGACAGCAAAATAAACAAAGAAAAGACTAAATGTATGGTGGTAGGAAGAAAGGAATTAAGGACAAACATTGTACTAGTCCAGTGGTCGGTAAACTCGTTAGTCATAAGAGCCAAAAATCAGCAGTTAAACTATTTAGATTTTCTTTGAGAGCCAAATTCCTTAATGTTTCAAACTGTTTCTTCTGTAATGGCAAAGTACCTTAATAATAAAGTACATCTATAAGCAGCAGAAAATATGCGTATTTGCTCTCCATTTAAACTAGAAATTCTTTAAATTGGCGATGATAAAAAGCTTTAGTTAAAATTGTGATGACAGTATTGATCACAAAAACATTTTTTCTGAAAATGTCTGCGAACAAAGCGGTTCTTTTTAAGTGATGCAATAGTAAAGAATTATCTCGTGATTAGTTTTTCACTTCAAAATATTTTTTTTTTATTTTACCCCATCTGCATCATTAAAACAATTTTATAGAGTTTAATATGATGTTTTTCCAAGCATTTAATAACAGCATTTGCAATATTTTCGCCACGTGTTGGAACTTTCAGTGGCAATAATCCTTAAAGTTCTTCTTTAGAGCCAGTAGACGAAATAAATCGAATAAAGCTGAAACTTGCGCTGTGTGAGCCGCGGTCAAGTGACTAAAGAGCCGCATGTAGATCGCAATCAGGGTTTGCCGACCTCTTTACTAGGTAATACAAAAAATATCAAACAAGTAAAGGAATCAGTTTATTTGGGCAGCAAAATTACTCAGAATGGTCAATCAAATCAGAAATAGTTAGACAGATAAAACAAGCAAGAATAGCATTCAATAAGAAATCTAAGATTTTTTTATCTAATAATATAAGCTTAAAAACAAGATAAAACTTCATTAAAACTCTGGTCTGGAGCATACTATTGTATGAAGGCGAAACATGGACTATCGGACAGGCAGCACGGGGCAGCTGGAGGCGTTTGAGATGTGGTGCTACAGGCGCATGCTGGGGATTCATTGGTCGGAACATGTTGGGAAAATCTAGGTATTAAACAGGGCTGGGGAGTCTAGATGCTTGCTTGATAAAGTTGCACAACAGCGGGCTAAATAGATAGGCCATAAAATAAGACACCCAGGCCTGCTTCTTACGATTGCGGAAGGCATGTGCGAAGGCACAAATTACAGAGGACGACCCCGTTTAAGCTACATGGACCAGATTATCTCCGACATGCGTTGTAGCGGGTACGCCGAGTTGAAGAGGCAAGCGGAGGATAGAGACGGGTGGAGACTGACTGTGCATAAAGCGAACCGATAGCAAAGATTGTGAACTGCGAAGAATGAGTTCTTAAGATGTTACGAAAAGCATAAATATGATTAAGTAAGTTTTCAATGTGTTTCTAATTCGCTGTATTATTTGAAAAGCAATAAAAAAGTAAACTTTGAATAAATTTTGAGATTTCCGCATATCCAGATAACGTTGGGCACTTATTGATCAGGATATTTTTTTGGAGTTTTACTGTATTATATTTTTTTATTCTATCGTCTGCCAGCTCCTGTGCGTCCTCCCAAATCGAATTCACGCCCCATGGTTCTGACATAAACTGCTGACGAACAGTCAGCAGTGGACATCGAGAACCTGATGCCTCGTAAATTAGGCAAGCATAGTTAAGGCTCTCAGGAGGCGTCCGCAGTATATGGCCCAGCCAACCATATCGGCTCCGCTTGATGACAGTTGTCACCAGAGTTTGCTTTTTATTTTATTATTTTGGTAAATCGTGCTTTTCACATCTAAATTTAATTAACTTTTCAAAAACAAATTACAACAGGGATGGAGAATACCTTAAAGAAGAGAATATGGAAGTCTAGGCATTTACAGAGCTTATTACGTGTCGTTGGCTGGTTTAAGTGGCCACTTTACACACTGTGTAACATTCACCATTTTGCCTATATTTGAACATCCATATTTCTCCAATTCTTAAATTTGTTGATTTTAGTGAAGTTAAAGAGCTGAAACCTTTATTGTTGTGAAGAGATTATCTGACTGAATTATTTTACATACTAGGCAACGCCTGAAAACAAGTCCAAAAAGTTTAAAAATTGAAAAATTGTTGAAAAATTGAAAAATCACGAGTCACAAAACAACAAAATTATTTTCAGGCGTTTCTTAGTATGTGAAATAATTCAGTCAGATGAATCTCTTCACAACAAAAAAGGTTTCAGCTCTTTAACTTCACTAAAATCAACAAATGGAAGAATTGAAGAAATATGGATGTTAAAACATAGGCGAAATGGTGAATGTTACACAGTGTGTAAAGTGGCCACTTAAACCAGCCATGACAGGTCATAAGCTCTGTAAATGCCCAGACTCCCATATTCCCTTCTTTAAGGTATTCTCCATCCGTGTTGTAATTTGTTAATCTTAATGACTCCCGAAGGCGTGAAATCCAGTATTTTGTCTACAAGCATTTGGACAAACTCAAAGGAGGAGGTACGTGGAAGGTGAAATTTAGTTTTAAGTTCGTCTTTTTCCTCGGATATTTCTTTCTTACTGTATGTAAATGTTTAATATTAATTTTTATTATGATTTGTTTTAATTTATTTGTATTACATACTTAACTTGCTATCTTATATCAGTTTTATGTACAATAATTTGTTGATACCATTTTTTTATACTTATAAGTATATGAAAATGTATTTATTTTTTTGTTTGAATTCTTTACAAGTTATTTACAATTTGCTTTTTAATTCAATTACTTTTATAATATCCATTTAATTATTTTTTTTCTTTTTTACTATGTAAAGTTTCACTTTTTATTTTGCATGGCAGTATGCTTCTTATTGTTTCTAAATGTATACAAAAAAGCATTTCTTATCTTTTAATTTTTTACGCACTATGTTTGTACTTACCTGCATATTTTTTGTAAATGCCCCTTGGGCGTATTGTAAAATTAAATAAATAAATAAATATTATTACTTGATACTATATTAATATTATTCCCAAACCTTTATGAAAATATTATTCTGTCCCAAAATGAGTTTGTTGTAACTCCTGGGAGTACAAAAAAATAATATTGTATGATTTAATAAAAATTATTTACTTGTTTATATACCAATCCATAAGAGTCTATATAATAACCTGTCGATTGGTTTAAATAAATAAATATAAAAATAATTTTTAAAAATAAACTTTCCATTGACACCTGTCAATTTTTTCATATACTAAAGTGCTTCCTTTAATGCCGCTAGATGGCAGTAGTATGCATTTATAAGCCTCGACGTTAAAAATGTCTAATTCAAGTCTCAAACGAGATTTCCAAGCGCCAGCGCACCTGCGGAAAGCAAACAGGTTGTCGTAGTATTGGGTAAATGGGCGTACCTTGTTCAATGAATATGTTTGTATGTAATTATTTATACGCTCGAGCGGATCATCGCACAAAAATAAACCGATGCCTGGCGCACGAATGACAAGACAAAATAGCGCGGGACGATGATGCGGTGCCCGCGTTATAAGTTATAACTTACAACAACACTTTGTTTTGTCAGTTGCAATCCGTCGTTAAAATATGCGCTGTTATGAAAATAAAGACGTTCAACGATATCGCCATTCCTGCTGCACGATCTTTTCGGAATTCAAGGTCGAACGCGAGGCACGAATTATAACAAAAACTAAAACTGCGTAGGTAGGTACATTTTCATTGATGTTTGCTTTTTGGAACATCAAAATACTCGAGACACCCATTTCCAAAGCTCATCTTGCCCGTCTTGCTTTGTTTTGAGATATTTCACTAAAAATGCGTATCGACCTAGATATTAATTTATATTTATATCATTTAATTTAATTAAATATAACTATAATAGAAAACACAATATTTAAAAACTATGAAAAATAGTTTTTTTATTAATCAAAGATAATACATAAAACACTGTTCTAATGCCATAACTCAGAGAGAAAATACGGAAATACGTTTGTATGAAGAAAAGTCGCACCGCGTTTCCTCTAAAGATTAAACATTTTTAGGTATACTTAAGTAAATTTATTAAAAATATTTAGTAAAAACTGTTCGGATAAACGTAAAAAATATTTTGTAACTTTTCATTGGTAAATAGGTACCCAGGTACTTGTTTATGGTTGAATTCCAAAACTTAATCTCATCTAGCTTTCATATATCAACTTTAAAATACCTAAATTTTGTAAATGGGGTCTAGAATTCCAATCGTCTATGCGCTTAGTAGCTGCAAGACGTGTTTTGTAATCTTACTCCTTTTTATTATTCACATTTTTTTTTTAAATATAATTAATACACTAAATACATTTGTCAAATTTTAAAATGTGTAAATGGGGGCTAAATTTCTAACTGTCTATGCGCTCTGTAGCTGCAAGACGTCCTGTAATCTAGCTTCTATCTGTTATAATTTTTGATTGATCTTAATTGAAAACGAGGAACTAGAATCCCAACCGTCCATGCGCTTTGTAGCTGCAAGACGTACAGGGATATTTATTAATTATACAGCGCCCTTGAGGTGATTTTCACAAAAATGGCGCTATATAAATTATCCAACTATATATATATATACACGGACAAGGTGATTTTTGTTACCGTTTTATGAAAACGATGACAGTTGTAATTTTTTATGGCACTTTGGAAATGTTTTAAAAGGATAAGGCGAATTGTAGTAATATTTTTTTGAGGGGAGAAAATATAACTGTGTTTTTTATTATTTATTATAATAAAGAATAAATACAAAAGTAAACAAAACATTTGGAAGACGGAAAAGATGCGTTTTGGAATAGGACATTTTTTAAATATTTTTTAGCCGTTGTAATACTGTAAAATACTGGTTTTGGAATTTTTTAAATTTCAAAGACAAAATGGCATACTCAGTTCTTTTTCTATAAAAAACTGGACAATATTTTTTTAGATTGGCGACTCACTCGCACCAGTATATATCGCTGTTTAAATTTAAAAGTCCACAAATCAAAAACCCTGAAATTTCAAAAGTTTTATTGTAAAAATGAGCTTTAAATCGGTCATATTTTTCTGTAAGAAAAAGACTCCCGTGGATTTTGCATTATAAATGACCCAAATCGCATAACAGCCTTTTTACCATTTTGCGTTTTGGTGGCTAACTTCAGAGCGAAACCGCCATCTGTTTAATGTTTACGGATGATAGTTAGCACAACATTCCATAATAAGATTGAGACAGCTTTAAAAAACGCATCTAATGCTACTAATAACATTAACATAAAAAGGATTTACTCAGTAACCTGTTGTTAAGTAAATAACAGCATTTATCGAAACTTATTACCGATTACCTTTCTTCCATCCTTATGGTACCAACCTAACATCGAGATAGAAAAAATTCAAAATTAGAAAATTCGGATTTAGAACAAAAACAAAACAACAATTTTCTTCCCATCTCAAAGTTAATTAATTATTATTAATTAAAATGTATTTTATAGATTTAACTGTCTCCAAAATAGTACAGTCGCATGTTGACGAATCAGGATTTACATGATTGATGTACGACATCATAAATGTACGAAAAAAAAATATTTTAATAAAACCGCACTAATTTAAACGACGTCACTGGTTCATATGAACCAACCAATGATATGAGAGTTGTGAAGGGTATCCGGTTTGCTTACCGTAAACGAACCAATCGTAAGCACTGACAGAGAAGAACCTTTGAAATAACACGCGGAGTTATTTCAGAAATACAAAACTTTAAAAATAATAGCGCTGATAATACGATATATAAAAATAAAAAAATATTTTTTTGGCTTAGTTTAATAGTCTATTTATTTTACTTTTTTTTAAAGACACAATTCCCTCATTGCAAATGCTATGGGTGTGATGGTATAAATTAAAATCGATATTTATGTACGAAAATGTGTATATTTGTATGGACATTTAAGGCTGTAGTCTGGTAAAACGCGGGCAAAATTAGGAAATCATACGATTTTGCTTTTTTAAAACGAATGATTTTTTTAATCGCGCAATAATAAAAAAACATATATTAGATAATTTTTTTTTTTTAATGGTATTTCTATTAAAAAATACACTTAAAATTTTTATTTAACTAAAATATAATTTTTATATATAAACTTATAATTAGAAATCAAACACTGATTTGAGTCTACTGAACACTTTATTTTATTTTTACAAATATAAACATATAATTATCTAAATTAACAACAATTATCTAAATTTACAAAACTATAAGACTTCATTAATTATCTCACAATACATACTTGTATGTCAATAAATACTTACTTTGTTATATTTTCCCCGAAATTCAAATATAAATACCTAAATTCCCCATTACCTATTAAACACTTAGCCTCACCCTAAACCATCGGTTTTTCCCTCAATTATGATTAATGTACATGCTATAGTTCATAAGATTATTTTTATTTTCTACTTAAGTACCTTGAATTATATAACTATATAAGGACATTCAATCCAAATAATCTTCACATTCGTTTGAAAATGCCCTAATAAGGCGAAACAATTGTCACGAAGTTTTTATTTTTATATGTTTATATTTGTAAAAATAAAATAAAGTGTTCAGTAGACTCAAATCAGTGTTTGATTTCTAATTATAAGTTTAAATATGGAGTTCTACAAAATAAACACCAAATCAATCAATAAAATATAATTACTTTTGAACCCGCAGATTACGCCATGTCAAATTTAGACTGAACTTAGGTATCTGGGATCTCAATAAAGACTGAGTATTGAACAAAAATTGTGAGAAATAATTTGAAGATAATAAATTTACCATGAAAGTGGCCGCAGCAAAATCCTAATTTATTGTTTTTGAAAAGATTTACAACCATTTTAAATGACATACATTTTTGTGACATTTTCATTTATGTCTACGTAAAATTATGCCTTTGGTAATACTTTAAATGAAAAAATTATGGAAATATTTTACTTGAAACATTTTTTTATAGAATGTATTATTTTTGTTTTGAAAAGAGGATAATTCTGGTTGTAACATTCAATTTATAACAACATCTTGTTAACGTTTTTATGACCTTCATATCTGCCCTTACCGGTACCGATAAGCAGCCTTAAAACACCTTCGCCGGTAACCTGTAATTGAACATATTTAGAAAAAAAAAATGGACGCATAATATATTTTTCATACGGAAAACATAATTTTACTTTGTAGATAAAAAAATGATGTACGATACGGGCCTATAGGTCCATGGAAGCGTGTCTATTATTGATTAAGTTTTACCCTTTTGAACAGCCAAACACTCATTATTTGTTCCGTTTTCGAATGTTATCCACGTATTTTGAAGTGCGCAATATTATTTGACGACCGGCGTAGGTAGAGCTGGTGGCTGGTGGCTGGTGACTGGTGACTAGTGACACCCAGCGGAAGATTCTTATCTCGGTAGTGACTAGGAACATGTTGAAACTGGCGATGTCACATTATAGGCTAGGCGTCGGAATGTCTCGCCCGGTCGTCAGCGCCAGTTGCGGACTCGGCTCTTCGGCGCTGTCCTATTATATATACAGATATTGTATTGTTGTATGATTTGAAAGGGGCCGACTGTGGGGAGTAGCCGTTTTGATTTTAAAAAATAACAACAACGTTTTGAGTATGTAAATAGTAAATATGTCAATGCTTTCTTTTCCAGTAACTCAATCACAAATAACTATCGACGTGCTTAAAAACATGCTATAGTCCATACATGCTATAGTGGCTACGTTTTCCACAGAGGGTCGAATACAAACTCTGTTGGCTTATGTATAAGTCACTGCACAACTCGGCTCCGGAATATCTAAGGGAACTATGCATTCCAGATGAACTAGCTGACAGGCGTCTCACGCTTAGATCAGCTACGTCTACGGCGAGAGGAAAAGTTATTATACCTCTACGCAAACAGCGCACTAAATTTGGTGAACGCGCATTTGCGGTCGCATGCCCTATGGCATGGAATGCTCTCCCAGCAGAGGTGCGAGGCTGTGAAAGTGAAGTGATGTTTCGGAAAAAACTTAAAACCCACTTGTTCTCTAAATCATTTGAATAAATTCGTAGCACGTGACGACAAAATAAATTGTTTTAATTAAATTACAAATTTAAAAGCTTCAATTAAATTAACAATAGAATCACCATGTAAAGCGCCCTTGAGGTATTTTATTACGAAAATGGCGCCATATAAGTTATCCATAATTAATTAATTTAAAATGTAAGATGATTAGAATGTCAGAAAAACTGACGACATAACTTTGTAGTAACGTCAAAGGAGTTATTTATATTGACACACGAAAAATCATTCGTATCTGACGTGTTAATTTATTTTTTTTATACAATGATTGACACATAAATCAACATTAATATATAAAATCAGCTTTAAAACTAAAATAAACCTAATTATTAACGACGTTCTTACAAGGTAACATCATTTTGCAAAAACGTTAGAGATGGGACAAATTGATCGATGTAAATTGATCGATGTAAATTGATCGAATTAAAAAATAATTCATTTGATGTTGTTCATTAAAAAAGTATAAATGTCTAATTTTTTTATGAATAATTGTGTTAAACACATTATAATAGGCTTGTTTTTGCGTTTTTATATCAATTTTCGGAAACAGAGTCTCATGATTGCATGAAATAACTGATAAAATCGATTTGATCAGTGATCAGTAATTTCCCATCACTAATGAAATTAGTTTGACAGCTGTCATTCTAATCGAGCTATATTTTAAGGACTATAAGTTATCGCACTTGTAAGTCAACGCGTGTGTAATCTCTAAGTCAAAGCTCGCGTCGCACACTGAAGCCGAATCACGAATAGTTGGAATAAACCCTTTTTTGAAAAATAATATTAGTTCACAAATAATTCCTGGAATCGATAGTTGAATATACCTGGCATACAGCTCAGTAGTCTAAAGTCACGGTGCAAGTCAACTTTTATCCCTGTTCCAGTCGAAACTTGTCCGTCATTGGTGAAACTTGGGCCGACTGCGATTTTAATACGAAAAGTCTCCTTGTGTTAATTGTAATTACTTTATGGTGCTTCCAAATTTTGTTATTATTTTAATATGGCGTTATTACTCACAGGTTAGACTATTGTTTTTTTGAAAATTTCGTTCGTATATTTTGAATTGAAATATTTTAAAGGGGTTTTTAAATTACTGGGGAATATATTTGCTTTTTTTTAGTTTATTGATTTTATATGTAAAGTTTTAGTTGATATCAGTTCATATCATGTCTATAGTTTTTAGCTTATTTGTTTACGTATTCACTGTTCTTAGGGAAATACAAAAAACATCTTGCGCATGTTTGCGCTTTTTCACATAAAGCGTCACTTTTGTCAAGGATGTGGAAACAAAGTAAAAAGTAAGCATTTATTAATTAATTTCCATCATAATTTTTTGTTTAAGGATCAGGTACAACTAAAATTTTTATAAGTAGACGTACCTTTTTTGATCAAATGAAACAATCTGGCCACGTTGAATTGGCTGATCAAGTATCATGCTTGAAAAAATTTGTCGAAACACGTACTTAATGTCCAAAAGACTAATTACTAAGCCTTCATAAAAAAAAATCACTTTTTGTGTCTGATTTTAAGAAGAGGTGGCAAAAGGCTAATAGAAGAGAAAACAGATTCTCGGTTTGTAATAATGACTGGCTAGATACTTCAATAGGTTTTCATAACTATTATGTTGTCCTAAGTAAAAAAGTGGGTCGCCCTCAAACAAATTTTGAAGAATCTTGTGATAGAGCTAAACGCCAAAAGACTAAATCTTTGAGATCAAAGCACTCTCCTAAGAAATTGTCATTCGCAGCACAGGTAAGTTTGCGAGCTGCTGGTCAAGTAGATGCATCCAAAGTTTTGAAGGAAGTTACGACAACTTCGCCCACAAGATCTGCCACATACAGAAATGCATACAAGAAATTTAACATCTCTTAAAAAAGCAGCTTACAGAAAGAGAAGCTCTTTCAATGTTTATTGAAGCAAAACTCACCACACATCAATATAATATAATTCGAGAACATGACAAATTCCTATTTCCATCTTACAAAAAAATACAACAGGCGAAAAAGGAATGTTACCCTCCAAAGGAAAGCATTGTAGTCACAGATACTTTTGCTGAAATTAAACTACAAAGTTTACTTGACCATACTGCCATTCGTCTTTTAGAAGCTCATAAAGAAATTTTAGAAGGTCAGAAATCTGAAAATAAAAAATATGACCCTTATATGCAAATGAGGCTTAGACGGATCTGCATAGTCAGAATACAAACAGATGTTTAGTAACGATCCAAATTCTAAGGATAATAATATTTTATATCGTCTTTAGTACCTTTAATGAATGAATGTTTGTTACTTCTTAGTTATAAAATACCTCTTAAGAAGGGGTAAGCGCGTGGAGACGATGACAAGAAAATGGTTGCGGTAACAAAAAAAAATATTCAAGATAAATTTAAGACCGAAACGGGTTTGCCTGTCGACAAACCAAAACCCGGTTTTGGAAATAGAAATGATGGCAATACATCCAGGCGTTTTTTCAGTAATCCGGAAGTTGCTGCTTGTATTACTGAAATAGACAAAGAAATAATTAGGAGATTCAAAATTGTCTTACAAAAAATTTCCAGTGGCCATGAAATAAACGTGAATAAGTTTCGGATATACGCTATGGAAACTGCAAAACTCTTTGGTGAAAAATATGCGTGGTACCCGATGCCTCCACCTGTTCACAAAGTTTTAATTCACGGACCAGAAATAATAAAACATGCTTTATTACCTATAGGCCAGCTAAGTGAAGAGGCACAAGAAGCAAGGAACAAAGAGTTCAAAAGATACAGAGAATGCTTCTCGCGAAAAATGTCTCGTATCAAAACTAATGAAGATGTTTTAAATTTACTTTTAATATCTTCGGACCCTCTTATTACCAGTTTGCGAAAAGTACCTGTAAAGAAAGACGTAAATTTTGAAAAGGATACTTTGGATTTATTGGCTCCACCTAATATTATAACGTCCGACGCTTCCACGCAATCCACGATCGGTGAAAACGAAGCCGAAAATTCTTCAGATAGTGAATAAAGTTTTAAAAAATCATGTTTTTCTTATTAAAACTACTTTATAACAATTTATATACATTGTTTTATTTATTTCATATTTAAAATACCACTAAAATAATTTATTCCGACAATTCGTAATTCGGCTCCAGTGTGCGTCGGTTTGTTTTTTGTTTTCCTCGTAAATAAATACAGTTCACTGGCGAAAGATCGGCGTTTACTATAAAAAAATAATACAATATATTGCATTTGCAAAATAGTAAGGAGTTGGTTATTATTATGTTCCTGCTTCATTTTTTTACTGCATCTTTACTATGTTTTTACTACAATTTTACTATGTTTTTATTACATTTTTACTTTGTTTTTACTACATTTTTTACCATGTATTAACTCCATTTTTTACTTTATTTTTCACTTTGTCCTGTATCTTTACAACTGTTTCCATTTATTGGTTGCTGTTTTTTTTTTACTGTATTAGAACGGGGTAAATAACCCTAGTTAGGCAGTCAAAGCAACTTTCTATAAATTATAGTTATGTGTATGTAATATAATGATAATAATAAATAAATAAATAAATCTAATTCTAAAAAGTAAAAAATAAATTACAATTACTATGGCGACTGCTTTTCTTGACATTTGGCTTGCCAACCGACGGTTAAATGCAATAAATATCATGCTAAATAATAAAATAAATAATTAAAAATTGCAATTTTGGAATATTTTCCATATTTACACCGGTGAAATTCAAATATGTGATTGCGCAGCAGGATTATACGTCGCGAAACGTAAATATTTTGACATTTAATATAAGGTGCTCACGGATGTTCCGTTGTGATCGCGAATACGATAAACAACCATGGTGAGAAATTGTTATCACGTCGCTTATTAGCACGTCGATAGTTATTTGTGATTGAGCACTGTTAGACTTTTATTTGCTTTCGTATTTATTCTTAAACAAATTCATCATCATCATTCTACGTCCGCTCCCTAGTTGAGAGCATGTGGTATCCACAAAGAGCCTCAATGCATCTCTACCGGCTGCCATCTCCTTTGCGTCGTTCTTTGCCAAGTTCTGACATAAACTGCCGACGAACTGTCAGCAGTGGACGTCCAGGACGCCGAGAACCTGATGCCTTGTAAAGTAGGCAAGCGCGGCTGAGGCTCTCAGGGCCCCGATTACAAAGGGAAGTTAACATTTATCTTCAATTAGATCTACAAAGTAAAATTAAGTTTTCCGTATGAAAAGCAGAATATGCATACATTTTTTCCTTCTAAACATGTTCAATTATAGGTTACCGACGAAGATACTTTAAATGTTCACGCAATACTCATTTTCGTACACAAATATCGGTTTTTCTTTATGGTCAGTCGAAGATAACTCTTTATATCTCATAGTAATCGGGGCCCAGGAGGCATCCGCAGTACATGGCCTAGCCATCCGTATCACCGGAGTTTGCTGCGTCCGTTCTCTTATCACTTGAACTAAGGAATATAGATGTTCAAATACGGGCAGAATGGTGAATGTTACACAGTGTATAAAGTGGCCACTTAAACTAGCCAATGACAGGTCATTAGCCCTGTAGATGCCTAGACTTCTATATTACCTTTTCTAAAATGTTCTTCACTTCTGTTGTAATATGTTAATATTCACAGCCCCCCAGGGAGTTGAATCCAGTCCTTGTCTACAAAAATTTGGACAAACTCAAAATATTGTTGCTACCCCAATTTAATTCCCATTTTCTAATAGTGAGTTATTTACAACTCGTTAAAAAGGCTCACAAAATTGAATATTAGTGTAAATCATAAGAACGCAAATATTTATTTTCGTTAAAAAAAAAATCGGGTTGCACTCGCGATAAGGAGACAGAAAAAAGTGTTTAAACAAACACATATTCATCAAAATTGGCCTCTCGAGAAGGCCACAGCTAGGAATACCAGGGCCTCGATTATGATGGGAAGATAAAGACGTCATACCTTCCCCTTGACGGTATAGTTGAAGATAAATTCCCTCTAGCGATTACAAAGATATACTATCGACCCCCCCCCCCCCTTCTAGTTTTGGGTAGGTACATCGATATGAAACAAGGGGAAGCGAACGTCACGGTACACATATCTACGCTCTTAAATGACATAGCTTCAGTATGACGTCATAGTTGAAGATAAAAGTCTCCCGACCGACTGCAAAGATATACTACCGATACCCTCACCATCAAGTTTTGATGTAAGTACATCGGTTTATACCGACGGGTCTAGAACCCCTCGTTACGTTTATCTACGCATTAAAAGTGTCAACAATTTTGATCCACCGAGCAATTTTTCTATCTGTATTTCGCCAAATCTCACACCATAGCTGAAGCAGTTAGAAAGAACATATTTTTTGCATTAAGTAAATGGGGATAATAAGCAAGGCAAAAACTAAGCAACTTCCATCTAAAAAATCGTGATAATTATATAAAATCTTGTTAAGTCTTAAAGTTATTCTTTATTCATGTAAAAATGCTATGTTTTAGCGAGTTGGAATGCGAACTTAGCTTCGATTTCCATTATGAGAAGGATTTGAACCTTGATGCATACAATTCTACCAACATATTTGATTACTAATCAGCAATTAATAATCTGTTGATCCAATAAGGTCGATAACGTATTAAAATGTAATAAAATTTTTACATTATCGCGTTTGTCATTCGCACTTCAAAAGGAATTCGACATTTTTAGTACACAACCTACCTAAACACGTCGAGCTGTTGGAACAGGAAATCTCTTGAATTCTTAAAGATATTTTTATAACTTCTCATTGTTTCGCTAAAGACTTTTTTTTAAATAATCGGTTCTTGGGAAAATCGACGAGGGAGGTATTCTGCGGTGCAATCACTCAACCGCCGTAACACAAAAAATCCACAATGATGTCGATTAAAACTTTATTTTTTAAAATTTTATCACAAGGCTATGATGGAAACGATTAAGTCATGAAAACAAAATTTAAAGGCGTTTTTCAAATTTACATCAGTTACTGCAGACAAAAAAGTGGCCAAAACGAATTAGTAGGCAGTGTTAAAAATTGATGCTGGAGACAAAAGCTATAAGGTATATTTTTGGTCTTAGGAAATATTACCACATTTCTGATTATCGTAGGCAACTGAACATAGCTCAAAATTAGACAGCGGAGAGACTATCACTCCCTTTCACTTCTGTTCAATGTACTTCAAAGTCCTAACGCTCCTATATACCTGCGTGAAAAATGTCAACGCTTATCAGTTCATAGTTTCTCTACACGAGGGAGTGCGGATATTATCCATGGCTTTATCCCACTGAGTTTCTCCAGGGTATGCTTGGTTGCAGCAGTTTGAAGACTAGAAGGAATGTGTATTTAACAACGCACTTCTTTCGATTGTTGCGCGGTATTATTGACAACCCTGAAATAATGCGGAGCATTAGCTTTTATGTTCCTGATAATTACCTTAGACAGCGTCAACATAGACTGTTTCACATTCCAATATACAGGACCAACCTGCCAATGGTTATGCCCGTTGGAAGGGCTATCTCTATGTTGAACAATATCACTTTGGACATTGACATTTTTCACGTCTCTGAGGGAGTTTTTCGTTACAAGATTCTCTTACTTTTTTAACATATTATTCTTTGGATATTATGTATACTAATGTGTTTTTTTTTACATATACCTAATTATTTCTATATGTATGAATTAAGATATTTTATTTTGTAATGTACATATATATGAATAAATAAATGATAAAATAAATGATAAATAGTTTACCTCTTCGTTTCTAATTCTCAAAGTACTCTCTTAATACCCATCCACAATTCCTCTTTCTTCTCTAACTTATTTAGTGTCCATGCCGCTCGACTCGAATCATCTCCCATTCACCATCAAAGATGTTACTACAGTATCTTTGTTTAAATTACGTCTTAAGAAATATCTTTTCTCTTCCTTAAAATCTCTCGTCCTTTCCTCTTTCCAAGGACGAAGGAGCATATGAAGCAAGTGAGGCTGAGCCTCACTAAAAAATCATTGCTATTCACCAGTACCTAATATGTATTTTAATTCGCATTATATCAACACATTATGAAGATAAAAAACTAGCAATCAATATAAAAATGCTCAAAGATGCCTACAAACATGGTCCGTACTGTGTTATTTACTATGGGTACCTACTTAACATTTACGTATATTATAATTATCCTTAAAATCTGAGCTTCACTAGAAATTTGTTATCAAAGACGCCACTGCCTCTTTCCTCTTTTTACCTTTTTCTCATCGAGTAATAGTATTGATTTAGGTTAATTTATATACAAATACATTTATTTATATTTTTATATATCTTACTTTTTACTTTTTATCTTTATTTTCTCTTGAATAGGTTTTAATTTGAATTTTAAAAATAATACTTTATTTTTATTGGTTGGTAGGAAGAAATTGCCATTTGGCAATAATCCCGCCAATGGGCAATTTAAATTATGCACAAAAAATCAAAGAAATAAAATAATATATTTTTTAAAAAGCTGCTTAAAAGGTTTACTGCGTTTTAGTTGGTTTTCGGAGAAATCTGATAGCAGATAATTTATTTTAAGTATACGCAGTTTGAATTGAAACACATAAAAAAAACATAGTTTTAGCAAGTAGCATTAATTTTTACAAATTAAAATATTCTACATAATCACGGTATTTTTATTTTTTTAATCCGCATTTCAATTAGTTTTTAGTAATTAGTAGCGAAAAAAGAGTTGGATTCACTATTATTATTTATTGATTCACCCTTAGAGCTAAAAACGACCAAATCCGAGTCTCGGCTCTGAACGGCTGTATTCTATATCATCGTCTAGTGGCCAGCGCGCTTTCCTACCCAGCAAGAAGTCTCGGGTTCGATTCGCGACAGGGTTGCCATGTTTTTTTTCATTACAGAAATAATATTACTTATAAGACTAGTCATCTTCAAAGCACTTTACGTGGCTGTCGGTGGAGGGATTTTTCAGAAAACACAAGGCTACCGGAGTCCTATAGAACGTCAATAAATAACTGTATTCATTTAAAAAATTACTACTTGGGGAGGTACGTGGAGGGTGAAATTTAGTTTTAAGTTCTTTTTTCCCTTAAATATTTCTTTCTTGCAATATGTAAATATAACAGTTTTATTTTTAATTTTTATTATGGATTGTTTAAAGGATGGCAAGCGGATGTATAATTTGTATCATATATTTGCTTGCTATCTTATTTCAGTTTTTATGTACATATTATTACTTGTTACTTTATTACTATTTGTTGCCATATTATTGTTGTTAACATACCTATATGTAAATATTTTTCTGTCCCAAAATGAGTTTGTTGTAACTCCTGGGAGTACAAAAAAAATTTTTTGTATGATTTAATAAATAAATATTACATAATGAGAAAGTTCATTGCTTTTTTAATATTTTTTTTTGCAACACAAATGATCAATGAATTGTTTTGCAAGTTTTACAAATTGCGAAACAATTTATTGATCTTTGCTTACTTAGTCACAGATAAAGTCTGACTGTAGATCGTACTCATAGATAAAAAATAGGTGTAAACACCTGCGTCGCAATAAAAAAATAGTTCCTACAGGGTTGTCCGTCTTAACCCTAGATTCATTAACTACATATTTATTTATTTATTTATTTATTTATTTATTTATTTATTTATTTATTTATTTATTTATTTATTTATTTATTTATTTATTTATTTATTTATTTATTTATTCACACTCTTTATCAAAATACAATTCCATATTCACTTTGCCCAGCTAACAAAGGTACATACCCCGTTCCAAGCTAGGCAATTACATTTTAATATATTATAATACTTAACAAATTAATATAGAACACAGACAAACAAAATTAAACTTATTCGGATACATATTTTGATTCATATACATACAGACATACACATATATACACACATGTATATGTAAATATACACATATATACACATGTACATACACACACACGTACATACGCCCATGCGCATACACGTGCATACATTTATAAAAACATAGACAATTTATGTATGTATAAATATATATTTTTTAAATTATTCCTTATTTTTTTATATTTTATTTTTGACATCCAGTAAGGTTCTCCAATCCGTGGCATGCATCAACTTTTCTGACTCCCTACGACCAATGTCATGAAAGAGCGAGGTCAACACCTTCCGTAACTTGACAACACTCCCGTCTTTCCACGATTCTGGCAAAAGGTTATGGACCTTTTTGCCTACGTTATAGTGTTGTCTCGATGCCAGAACAGTGTTGACCCCTTCACTTAGTATCAGATCCCTATTAGAGTATCTTGTATTATGGTTGTGGTTGACGCTTGGGTAAATGTCTCTCTTTATGTGTGTAACCACTACCGTTCTCAATATATACTATGTATATATATATTAATTATGTTTATATATTTTTGTTTATTTTCCATACATACACTCGTATTTACATAGCAAAAAAACAAAAAGCGCTAAAGGTAACCAAATTTACTCATTTAATTGATGCCTTTTATTTAATTGTGTATTTTATTTAACATTTATTTAATGAACAAGTAAGGTTTAACAATAAAAACATCCCTAATTTTAGGCGTTTTAAAGTGACATTCATCATCATCATCGTTACCTTTCCACACCTGATGGTGCATAGGGCACTGCATTGTTACACCCATCGCAGCGTATCTTGATCATTTTTGTTACATAAAGGTAAGATGATCGGGATTACGCTTCAGGGACTATGAAATATTCTAGTGTGAAAACAACCATTCAAATTAATGTTTTACATCAACCATGTCGGGAATCGAACCCGAGACCTCTTGCATGGCAGGCTAACGCGCTGACCATTACACCACGAGGCCGACTAACTGACAAAGTGACATTTAACTTATTTAAATAAGTTTCGATTTCGGGTGAAAATCTCGTTTCGGTCGGTAACTATTGAGGCCCCGGCGTCCCGAGTTTGATTCCCAGCACCGCGTACATTGGGTTAAAAACATTTGGGGAGCTCCAACCTATTATGTAGAACAAGTGGAAGATATTTTTACAGTCATTTCTAGACACCCTGTTATCTTTTGCTAGAACAAAGGTACTTTACAAATTGCAAGCACATTTATTATGCATTTAATCTTATTATTTGCACTAATTAGATTTATTATTCAGCCCAACGCAACAGAGTGACGTGTATTCTTAAGCACGTAGAACTTAGTGATAAAAATTGTATCTTTTATCTTCTCATGTCCAACGTTCAGTGTACGTATTACAATAATGGCATTCATTGTGTCGCTTTGATCGTGGAAAAATAATATTATAATGCTTATGATAATAATTATTAGCTGATAATGCTAAATTATAATTATATACGTGATTGTATACACGACCGCACTATTTGTTCTTATCGACGATGAAAAGGTTAAATATCTGACGTGCCGTAAAGTTAATTTTGCAGGGGAGTCAATGAAAGATGCAAAATGAGAAAGTTTGATGCTGTTTGATGCCGAATCAGAATCAACGATGTTTTCACAGATTTGTTTTAGGTTTCCACCGGAGTTCGTCAAGGCTGCGTCCTTGCACCGTTCCTTTTTATAATCCTCATGATCTTCATCCTAAGGAGTTTGGATTGACTCTAAATTATCTTTTTCAAAAAATGCAGACTATACGAGTAAGAAAATCGCAAAGAAGGTATCCCCGTTAGGAAGGATAAGGAATAAATTAGACATTAAAACCTCTCTGCTGATATTTAAAAGTATTATCGTTCCGCACATTGATATTGCTCCGGTATTTTATATTTCAGTAATGAAGGAGATTTAAAGAGACTCCAAATAATACAAAACAAAGCGATGAAGATAATATTAAGATGTGGGAGACGAACAAAAGTTAAGAAAATGATTCAACTTCTAGACATCATGACAATTGACCAAAGAATCAAATTCAATGTTGCTAATGAAATAAACAAAATTACCAAATGAATAGTTCCGAGATATTTTCAAAATAAACTAAAAAATAATGAGTTCTTTCATAGAAACTATGCAACAAGAGGATCTAAAAATATAAGACTGGAAAAGAAATCAAAAGCAATGTCCCAGAACTGCCTTATGTACAAGGGAATACAATTATTTGAGGAAATGCCAGAAAGCATAAAAAATTAAATAAATGTAAATATATTTAAAATTATATGTAAAAAGTATATATGTAAAAAATATTAGGTAATATGTGAATATAATGAATGAAAATGTACATATGAAACAGTGAATATTATAAATTAGGATATTAAGTGTATAATAGTGATAAATAATGTTAGAATAAGTATAGATGTAAATATTGTGTTGTAAATATATATTAGACTATGTTAATCATAGAACTAAATAAAATGAATAGTAAAAAATAAAAAAAATTCCACCAGATCGAGGAATATCCATCTCCTCCTCCCAATAACTCTGTGACCTAGAGTACGCCGATGATGCGGTTATAATTGACGGCTCAGTCGCGGGTCTTCAGGCCACTGAAGATAGCCTGAATAGGTACTCCGCATGCATGGGTTTAAACATCAATATTGCAAAAACCCATGTGTAACACTTTATGCATTGATGCCCAAAACCTTCTGACTCTATCAAACCAAGTTATCGAAAAGATCGAGAGTTTTAAATACCTGGGCTATTTAGTTACAAAATACATACATAGACCAAAACTTAAAATAGAAAGACCATATTAGTGATCTAATTAAACGAATTAGAAAATGTATATATATATATATATTTATTAGATTAAGGAATATTTTTAAAATCAATAATTTAAAAATAGCTTATTACTCAATTGTACAATCTTTGTTACAATATGGTGTTGTAGGGTAGGGTGGTTCATACGCCAATATATTAAACCCTCTTAAAATAGTACAAAGATTAATTATTAAAGTAATTCTAAAGAAACCCTCAACATTCAATACGGAAAGTCTATTTAAAATATTTAAGGTTCATACAGTAGACACTCTTTATAAAATAAATTATATTATGCAAATATATAAAAAAGAAAAAATAAAAGAATTTGAGATGAATAAGTCACTGAGATACCAACATAATATTAAAATTCCTAAATTCCACACAATTCATGGTCAAAATAGCTTTGTCTTCAAAGGTGTAAAAAATTATAATAATCTTCCCAATGAACTAAAATCTATTAAAAACAATATTTCAATAAATAAATTTAGAGTAAATCTAAAGAAATTTTTTGAACACGTGTAAAAACTATGTTAAATTTTAATTAGTATTAATGTATTATGTTTTTTCTTTATATATCCTTTGTCTTTTTTTTTTCTCATGTACTCGTATTTAAAATTATATAAACTCTTATAATAAACAATAAACAACCACAACAGTGTAAGTCACTCTCCAAGCACAATAGTTAGTCTCTTTTTTGGAGAGTTACAGTGATAACATTTACTAGATGTGTAAAAGTAGATATGTATAGAATTTTAAAAAAACATCTACCTTTTATAAAATTTATTAATAATAAAAAATACACGACAAAACTGTTTTCTAGTGCCGCAAGAATAGTTCAGAATAGAACCCCAGTAGCTCAATCACAAATAACTATCGACGTGCCTAAAAACATTTGAGCGATCACAATGAACAATAATGAATATTTAAATTTATTTCAACAGAGAGGGAAAAATTTTCTGAGAAGGTAATATGGAAGTCTAGGCATTTACAGGGCTTATGACCTGTCATTGGCTGTAAATGCCTAGACTTCCATATTCCCTTCTCAGAATTTTTTTCCCTCTCTGTTGAAATAAATTTAAATATGAACAACTCCCTAGGGAGGAAATCCAGCCAGTCTGCAAGCATTTGGACATAATCAAACATTGTTGAATAATGAATATACTTAAGTTATCACAGTCATAAGTCAACGCGTGTGTAATCTCTAAATCAATGCTCGTGTCGGTTTGTTTTTTGTTTTCCTCGTAAAGAAATACAGTTCACTGGCAAAAAATCAGCGTTTACTATAAAAAATAATACAATGTATTGCATTTGCAAAATAGTAAGGAGTATCTAATACAAAAAAGTGGAAATTAAATTACAATTACCATAGCGACTGCTTTTATTGATATTTGGCTTGCCAACCGCCGGCTAAATTGCAATGAATAGCATGATAAATAAAATAAAAATATAAAAAAAACAGCAGATTGGAATATTTTCCATATTTGTACCGGTGAAATTCTAATATGTGATTGCGCAGCAGGATTATACGTCGCGAAACGTAAATTTAATTAGGTGTTCACGGATGTTCCATTGTGATCGAGAATACGATAAACAGCCATGGTGAGAAATTATTATCGCGTCGCTGGGAGTATATTTTACGGAAAATGGCAGCTTTAAAAAATAGCTGGGAGTGCGGCTAGAAATAGCAGGCGCCACATTCAACAGTGTAAAGGCACTCTAGGTTACTTCTCTGTAGATATTTATTCTAAGAAGTGAAAAGTAAATCAACCAATGTAACTTCTCTAGACTAAACAAAATGGCATCTTCAAACTCGGATTACAGATCGTTTTTCATCCATTTGCCAAGTTTTGTAGCGGGCGAAACCAGCGCCATACGACAGTGTGGGAGAGACGAGTACTAAGTATCTACATAATAATTTATTATTATATCCCAACGTCGAAAACGGAACGCGTTCGTGGCAGACATTTTGGCGCGGACCAAAATAGGGCGGATGACGTCACATTTCCTTTGCTCGAGTCTGTAGATAGGTACTATGTACATTTATTCAGCTTTGCTTTGTTAAAACAATACATTTGTAATATTTTTACTTACATATTTATTTATTTTATTGATTCAGAATACAAATAGACGTGCAGGTTAAAACGCTTTTTTTGTACCAAACAGGGCAAAAGACCCAATAAGGAACTTCAGCCCTACGGAAAATCGGATACAATAAATGAGTCACTCATTTCCTAAGATCATCTTATCCGTCTTGTTTTGTTTTGAGGTATTCACAAAAAATGTGTACGGACCTCTGTATTACATATAAATGTATAGACTCAGTATTGATGTAGACATTTTTAACCACACGTTGCATTTGTACAGAAAATTTCTTCATGGGGTCGATTATTTGGGATAGTTGCTGAATGTGCATCTTGAGTGGTTTTTGCTATGTATATGTGCCGCATGTAATGTATATGTTTGTGTATTTATTTATTAATTACATTATACATACATTTGTTAAGGACAGAGACACAGTTTATAGCGACACAATCAGGAACGACCCATGTCTGTGAACTTGCTCCGACTCGCTAGAAAATCCGTGTTGAGTCGGGGCACTTGTAATGCATTCATAACCACACATTCACACACATATTTATATTATATTTTATACATACATATACACGTATTTTTTATATATGCGTTCATGTGTGTGTGCGTGGATGGCTCGGAGTGTGCATTCGGTATTTAATGTTTATATCTTTCTTAACTAGATATTCAGAACACATAAGATCCTTTAAAAATAAAAAACAAGATTCTCAATTTGCCAATCACTTAATTGAAAATAATCATAAAATTCATATCTCAAATAAACCAAATCCATTACACGTTAAAAGCAAAGGGCGTAAACTTAATATACTTGAACAATTGGAAATTAATAAATATCTAAATAATCCTAATTTTAAAATAATAAATGAACAAACCAACCTAATATCTTCACCACTATTAAACATATTCAAATAGACTGTTATTCTTCACTTTGTTACTTTTTGTACACGCTTATATGACGCGTAGTTAATGGATGAATCATGTTACAATTGCATTTATATATTTTGATAAGAAATTCCTCAAAATAGAAATATTGTTTAATAATACATTTATGTTTATATAAATTTCCTCATAATATTTCAATCATGTTTTAAAATTAAAATGAACAGCAACCTGTTATAATATTATTGATATTTTTTCGACAACAATTATCTAATTTTACAAAACTATAAAGCTTCATTAATTATCTCACAATACATACTTGTATGTCAATAAATACTTACTTTGTAATATTTCCCCCGAAATTCAAATATAAATACCTAAATTCCCCATTACCTATTAAACACTTAGCCTCACCCTTAACCATTGGTTTTTCCCTCAATTATGATTAATGTACATACTATAGTTCATAAGATTATTTTTATTTTCTACTTAAGTACCTTGAATTATATAACTATATAAGGACATTCAATTCAAATAATCTTCACATTCGTTTGAAAATACCCTAATAAGGCGAAACAATTGTCACGAAGTTTTTATTTTTATATGTTTATATTTGTAAAAATAAAATAAAGTGTTCAGTAAACTCAAATCAGTGTTTGATTTCTAATGAGGAACTTCAGCGCTACGGGAAATTGGATACAAAAAATGTTTTCTTACGCGAGGTAAAAATTAGAGCATTAAATTGTACGGCAAAGTTTCTTGAAAATTTACAGAAAAAATAATAAAAAATATTTTGATAAAAACGCATTACTTTAAATGACGTCACTGGTTCATGTGAATCAATCTATGATCTGAGAGCTATGGAAGATTTCCGGTCTGCTTGTCGCTTCTGGACCAATAGGAAGAACTGAGTGAGAATAAGCGGAAATGAACCTCTGACGTCACACGCGGAGTTATTTAGAAAATACAAAACTTTAAAAAATCTTTTTGTTTTTTTTTTTACAATATTATACATAAAAGGTAAAATAGAGTATTTAAAAAAATAAAGGATAATTACATAGCAATGAAATACATATTAACAGTAAAAATAGTAAACAAAAAAATCCCACAAAGGCATGGCCTGTTCGTGGGTATACAAGAAATGTTGATGAATTTTTGCTCCTATAATAAATAGACAATTATAATGTTTTTGTGAAACATAAGAAAGAGAAAAGAAAATATTCTGTAAAAGGTTATTAGGTTTTTTTATAGCAATTAAAAATTTTGTTATAAAATATTAAAAAAACATTAAAATATTCCGTATTATTAAAGGGAACAAAATGTATCATGGAAAAAAAGAGTTCATATCTTTAGTTTGAATCCAGGATAGTGCGTGTTTTTTAAAAGAAGAAAAACTTGAGAAGAAAGATTGGGATCAATGAAATATAATATATATGATAATAATCAGTAAAAAAAGAATTTAACATTTTTGGGAATATAAAATATGCATGTCTCTGTGCGAGCCTCGTTTTACAATGTGGCATTTCTATCACACGATTCCTTCTTTGGCTTGATCTATATGATTCTTAAATATATATTTTAAACATTAAAAACAAAATATTTATATACTCAAATTGAATGAAATATGACGCATGTTTTAAGGACACGACATCTGTTGGACGCAAAACTAGCCGTTCACAATGGAGTTCTAGAGCCAACTCTTATGTATGGGAGCGAAGCACGGAATTGGAAAAATAATGATAAAAGTAGGTTAAATGCTGTCGATCCCTCAGGCGAATGTGTGGTAAAACTATATATGATAGGTGCACAAGTGTCGAGATCCGTGAACTGTGTAAGACTGAGACATGCACTATCGACAGAATCAAGAAAGGGGTGCTGCGTTGGTTTGGGCATGTAGAGCGAATGGACATCGAAAGAACGGCTGAAAGGATCTACGATACGAATGTTGATGGATGCAGAAAACGAAGAAGACTGAGAAAGACATGGCACGATCGAGTCCATCAAATACTTAAAGATAGACACTTCAAGAGTAGGAATACTCAGCGTGCGTGCATGAGAAAATGTATAAATGTAGAGGAAACGAAGTCTATATATATATATATATATATATATATATATATCTAGATAATTTATATAGCGCCGTTTTTGTGAAAATCACCTCAAGGGCGCTGTACAGTAAATAAATATACCAGCACGTCTTGCAGCTATAGAGCGCACGGACAGTTGGGATTGTTCCTCATTACAGTGGTAAATTACAGCACAGAGAATGGATCACTGAGATGGTTTGGTCATGTAGAACGAATGGACGAAGAAAGAATGGCTAAACAGATACATAAATGGCGAGAATCACAAGTTTTCTCGTGTCAAAAGCAAACTCAACCGAAGGGCATGTTTGACAAAATGTTTGAACTCGGAAGAAGCTTGCGATATATTTATTTTTATTTATTTATTTTGTTCATTAACGCCCAAAAATAATAAAATTCATTCTAACATACTTAAAAATGTGTGATCGTCAAGCTTCTACAACAAAATACTTAAATACTCGAGCTTTGCTAGCAACCAAATTTTAAAGTTGTGTAAAGCACAGGAAAAACTGTTAAAAAATAGAATATTTAGGAGACAAAACGGCTTGGCAACCTACTTTGGTTTTTCGGTATAACTTTTTTTAATTATAATTAGTCGACGTTTACATGAAATTCTATGAATCCTATGCGAAAATAAACTGAATTCGAACGGGCTTAAAATACGGTTGAATAAAAGAAAAATACAAGTGATTTTGAATTTACAATTCGCGTTTATTTCGGCGGGGCATCTCATAATATCCATGCAGAAATGATAATACGCCAGCGATGCTAAACGTCGATAAAAATGTTTTAATCTTTTTTCTTATCTTAAGTACGCAATTCAAAACGACAAACATCGTATCGGCCGTATCGCGCCAGTCAAGTCAAGGAGTCAAGTCGAGACATTTCACTATCATCTGACTCTATAATCCGCCATTTTGTTTCGTTGTGTGTCATGTGTCATGCCATACATCATATGCATGCGCAGTAGGGTTACAAACTTTTTATTCGCGTTGAAAATATAGTTTTGTTTAATTTTAACGGATAAATAGTGGGTAGTTTCTTTTTCTTCTGAGGTGGAGTAGTTTGATCGTTAGCATTGACATATTAATACATCAATACATGTATATGTGCCCTATAGAGTAGGGTAAGAATGGTTACATATTACCAGTCACTTAAGGAGAAATATTTTTTTTTAAACATTTTTTTTTTAGTGGTTTATGTTTCCATGCACACATTATTTTCATAGAAATATAATAACAAAAAAAAATCTTAAAATTAAGCTTTAACATGAATTGGAAAAAATGCACACAAAGACTAGAGCGTCTGAGCGTGGGCCATTCCTTTTTCAATTATTAAAAAGTTTATAGCACATATAAAGGGTGTTCTTTAAACCCTGTCACATCCGAAACCACGATGATCAGTATGAGCAAAAAGACATATTGGCACATTTAAATACATTTTTAGAAAGAATAAAGTTTTTTTTTTTAAATATATAAAAAACAACAAATGGCTGCTAACTTCTCCCAGATACACAAACTCCTCTACTTGGTTTAGTATAACTCTATTAATCAAATCGCTTCCCTTGCATACATCGTAGACCTTTGTTACCAAGCGTTACAGTTCCTCTTAAAATTAATAAATATAACTGTTCAACCGAAAATACTGTATTCTGGGACGGTCCCGGCCGATCCAGAATCGTTGGCAACCCTAGTCATACATATGTAGGGGAGGGTGGGGCATGATGGGGTAGTGGGGAAAGATGGGATAAAAGCCGAAATCTGCCGAGTAGCTCCGAGCACATTACGCCATTTGATGCTCTCCTTAGACCCCCCACCAATGATGCAATTGCAACAGACATGTGTGCACGCTCCGATACGCAACGATACTAAAAGTGTTTTTCGCAAATTTTATGTTATTTTATCGAGTTTTGCTGCTTGTGACATAAAAGAAAGCAAATCGTGATTTTAACTGGCTGATGGTCGCTTTACAAGCTCAAAGTATTGTCATTTACAGCAAGTTCATCAATTATTTCCAGAGAAATTGTATTTCGTAAACACTAAGCGTTGTTAACAAGCATAGTAAAAGGGGCAAGACAGGGTATCGGTGCCTCATCTTACCTCATTGCCTGAACACAATGAAATAACAGTTTTTATTTTCTTTGTGTAAGCAGAATATGGTCCGAAACTACGTTTAAAAGACCAAGAGGGGGAGTTGGTCAAAGTAATGCATGAATCGAGATAAAGAAGACATTTTAGAAGTGAGAAAAGGATATAAACTAGCTGCAAGATTTTATTCAATTTCTCAAACTACTTTGGAGCGAAAAGTTATGTTGTCCAGGCAAAATAATAACAGAATAGATAAGGTGAAGGTTCTTTTGGGTCCTAAACATACAGTTTTAATAAAAAAGAAGTAGCCGTCGAAACGATCAAGACGTAACTCTTCTTCCATAAATGATAAAGATGATACAGAGTGCCTGTTTTGTAGAGGGTCAAATAAAGGCTGGATAGCGTGTCAAATGTGCTAGAGCTGGGCAAACTGTTCATGCGCTGGAGTAGACGAAAAAAACAAGACACCATCCTTGTCTGTCCTAGTTGCGAACCGCAGTAGGCGGTACCCCATCTTTCCCCACTAGTGGGGCAAGAAGGGATAATTACGACAGTTTTTGATTGAATTATTTCACTAGTTTTTTATCTTTTTTTGTAACACGTTTGTTAGATTAAAGATCAAAGTTTATAAAAATATTTTTTTAAAGGTTTTTAAAAAAAAACGCGTTTTATCGACGTATTACCTTAAAGGCCCCATCATGCCCCACCCTCCCCTAATATGTACACCTTCCATAGTGTAATATTTATTATCATAAATTATAAGAATATAATGAAGGTAATTAGTTGATGGGTGACTGACGATTGATAACCGATTATAGAAATAGATTTTTATAATTTATTTTACAAATTACACTTATCTTTCTTTGAACGCTTTGTTCTATCTTCTAAGAAATTAATTCTCTCGAAGACCGTCGAATTTTTCACTAGCTATGTACTGAAATAGAGATAAATAAAATATACTAATAAAATCTACTCTTAGGTCAGCATTTGATTCAGGATGAGGAAGACTTGTCGAAATCCGGCGCTCCCCAAACACTAGATTTGGAGATCGCGCTATCTCTCGGATCGGCTCTCTGCCTGGAACCAATTGCCTTCAAACTTACGAATCATCGACAGTCCCAGTCAGTTCAGATCCCAACTAAAATCCCACTTCTTTAAACTATCATACCCTCAATTTTAAATCTGGAAATATAATGTATCACTTAAGTTTAGTTAGAATGTAAGTTTAGATATTCAATGAGGAAGTTCAGCGGTTTTTAAAAAAAATATATATTTGTTAATAGACTGTTAAACTAAGTCATTTTTTTTTTTTTTTAATTTTTATATATCGTATTACCGGCGCTACGATTTTTCAAAGTTTTGTATTTCTGAAATAACTCCGCGTGTAACGTCAGAGGTTCATTTCCGCTTATTCTCATTCAGTTCTTCCCATTGGTCCAGAAGCGACAAGCAGACCGGAAATCTTTCATAGCTCTCAGATCATAGGTTGATTCACATGAACCAGTGACGTCATTTAAAGTAATGCGTTTTTGTCAAAATATTTTTTATTATTTTTTCTGTACATTTTCAAAAAACTTTGCCATACAATTTAATGCTCTAATTTTTACCCCGCGTAAGAAAACATCTTTTGTCTCGAATTTCCCGTAGGGCTGAAGTTCCTCATTGTAAAGCGCCCTTGAGGTGATTTTTTACAAAAATGGCGCTATATAAATCAGCCAAATATTATTATTATTATTATATTATGAATAACTCCCTAGGGAGGAAATCCAGCCAGTCTGCAAGCATTTGGACATCCTCAAACATTGTTGAATTAACTACCCGGTATAATTTATACTGCCGAAACAATAAAATTGACATTTTTCATGATACTCTCTCAGCTTTTGCGAATAATCTCTTAGGAATAAATCTTATTCAATAAGTACACACGTACAACTTATTTTTTATTGCATTGTATCCCGTACAAACAAAAATATAAAAAAATATGTATTACAACTTAACGTATAAATCTATTTTGTGTAATTCTATAATTGAAGATATATATGCATGTTAAATTATTTCGACGAATACTTTAAATTGTATGTTTTCTAGTATGTATCTTTGTTGAATTACCTAATAAAATAAAATAAAATAAAAGAAGATGCATAAAAATTGGAAAATTGTTTTCAGGCGTTGCCTAGTAGGTGATTTGGTTCAGCCGGATGAATCTCACCCGCGTGATAAAGGTTTCAGCTCCTTTACTTTACAACAGTCAACAGATGGAAGAGTTGAGGAAATGTGGATGTTAATACATGGGCAGAATGGTGAATGTTACACAATGTGTAAAGTGGTCACTTAAACCAGCCAATGACAGGTCATAAGCCCTATAAATGCCTTGATTTCCATATTCCCTTCTCAATAATGTTTTCTCTCTCTGTTGAAATAAATTTAAACATGAACAACCCCCTAGGGAGGAAATCCAGCCAGTCTGCAAGCATTTGGACATAATCAAACATTGTCATATTACAACCGCTTAAACCACTTAAGCTCTGTAGATGTAGATGCCTAGACTTCTATATTACTTTCCCTAAAATGTTCTTCATCTCCGTTGTAATATGTTATTACAACAGATATATTTTATTTTATTTGATTTTATTCTATTTTATTATATTTTTTTCTATTTTATTCTATTCTATGGGCAGAATAGTGAATGTTATAGTGTGTAAAGTGGTCACTTAAACCAGCCAATGATAGGTCATAGGCCCTGTAAATGCCTAGATTTCTATATTCCCTTCTCAATAATGTTTTCCCTCTCAGTTGCAATAAATTTAAACATTAATAACTCCCTAGGGAGAAAATCCAGCCAGTCTGCAAGCATTTGGACATACTCAAACAAGAATACGATAGTCAATGAAATATAGCTTGATTAAAATGACAGCTGCCAAACTAATGTCACTAGTGACTAGGAAATTATTGATCACTGATCATGTACCGATCAAATCGATTTTATCAGTTTTTTCATGAAATATGAGGCTCTGTTTTCGAAAATTGAAGTAAAAACACAAAAACATGCCTATATAGTGTGTTTAAAACAATTATTTACTAAAAAATAAGACATTAAATACTTTTTTTCATGAACAAAAACTGAATAATTTTTTATTCTACCAATTTACGTTGATCAATTTTTCTTATCTCTAACATTTTTGCAAAAAGACGTATCCTTGTAAGAACGTCGTTAATAATTAAGTTTTTTTTTGTTTTTAAGTTTTAAAGCTGATTTTATGTATGTATTATGTATTTATATGTCAAGCATTGAATAAAAAAAATTTGCCAGATACGAATGATTTTTCGTGTGTCAATATAAATCACTCCTTAGACGTTACTACAAAGTTATGTCCTCACTTTTGCTGACAACTGTCATTCTAATCAAGCTGTATTTTAAAGACTATAGTTTAGGAAAGAAATTGAAATAAAATAAACCATTAAAACAATAGGGACTCTAACACAAAATGGCTGAATAACCCAATAAATTCTTCTATGATTAATAAAAGTATTTCTTTAAATTTGGATATTGAACAGCAAAATATATCAATAGAGCAAAATTCATTTCCAAGATTATGTAGTCTCTTTTTTGCATCACCTTTCAACTGTGCATGTAACATATACATTTTTCGTAAATAATTTGTATACTACGGAGATGGCAAAGGTGAAAGTGTATTTTAGTATTTGCATGTCGGTGTAGTGAGTGTCCTGACGAAGAGACGGGAACGTTTTGAAACTGGTACACATAAAAACTCTGTAAGTGGTTAAATACGAATATTGAATAACATTAATTCGACCTTCAGTGTTCTATTTTCACATGTCAATCGAAGCTTAATTGGCAGGGCACAACGGAGTTTTAGTCCCAACACTTATGTATGGAAGTGAAACATGGAACTGGCAGAGGAAGGATGAAAGCCGAGTGAACGCGGTTGAAATGCGATACCTTACGATCTCTCGACGAATGTGTGGAAATCAATGTATGACGGGGTTACGAATGATGAAATCAGGCGAGAGTGTAAATCTGAGTCAAGTATAGAAAAGATCTCTGAGATGGTTTGGTCACGTAGAACGAATGAACGACGAAATAATGGTAAAACAAGTGCAAATGACACACTGATCAAGCAAATAATAATTGCACAAAAAGCTTTAATAAAAAATATCTTAAGAGTCTCAATCAGAACTAGCTCCCTCGGTATATTCGAAAATCGTAATGTAAAATCTATAATACAACTTTATGTTAAAGCTTTGTTACTATACGCACGTAAACATTATTATCTACCTTCCGTTACAAATACAAGAGTTACTAGATACTCCACCCTGATGCTGCAAAAAAATAAATACAACCTTCGGTCAAAGAGGATTGGCCTACTACTCGGTTAAAGTGTGCAATCTTCTTCCATTATCTATAAGGATAATTAGTAAGTACTAACAATATAAAATTAAGAAATGGATAGTGGAGGTGGGTTGCGCACGGATCGATGAGTGGATCAAGCCAAATAGGTAAAATGTGTGTACTGTTTATGAAATTTGTTCTATTGGTCTATATAAAGTGGTTATGTTTTTTATGATTATTTAAGTTTTTTATTGTCTATTATGTTAATGATAATTAGGTTTATTGGATTAATTACGTATTTTTTATTGTAATTATTATGTTAACTTTGTTAAATAGATAATCTTAGGCATGTTTACAATTTGTAAAATGTTTCCCTCGGCACGGGACACCCCAGTGAGGGAACATTATTCTGTATTTAAAAAAAATACATTTAAAAATAAACAATCTTTTCGCTACATGATATTATAACAGGCACAACTTTATTTTATGGCCTTAGGAATACAAACACATATACTGTTTACAATACTTATTCACAGAGAAAAAATGATAATTTATAATAGGCCTGCCATTTAATTAAATGTATTTACATACATTTAAACATATAAATTGACGAATTTAACAATATTGATAACAATTAATTAATACCTAATTAACCAATATTCTAGATTACAAATATTTTTTTATTGTAATTATTATGTTAACTTTGTTAAATAGATAATCTTAGGCATGTTTTACAATTTGTAAAATGTTTCCCTCGGCACGGGACACCCCAGTGAGGGAACATTATTCTGTATTAAAAAAAATGCAAACAATTTAAAAGTATAAATAAATAACGGTAACGTGAGACGGGGACGACCAAGGAAGACGTGGCATGATCAGATAAACCAAAATCTTGAGTCTGGTTATGTCAAAAGCAGACAGAACCGAGGGGGCATGTATGACAAGATGTATTAATGGGGAAGAAGCTAGGAATATATGCTATGATAGACGTGAGTGGCGGTCCATTCTCTCTGCCTACCCCTACAGGGAAATGGCTTGATGGTAGTAGTAGTAGTACTGTTTTCATGCTAATAAAGGTTCACTCATAAAAACATATGTATGTAAAGTGTTTATTTATTTATTTATTAACGGACATTGTCCATGTATACAATTTATAAGGTTTAAATATTACAATAAAAGAGTAGTTTAAAACATTTAAAGAAAAAAGAAAGAAGCATTGACAAACATAAGGGACATCGAGACAAGATCTGGACTATTTATTTAGTGCTCGTTTAAATCGTTGTAAACTTAAACCAAAAAAGTCCAGATCCTGTCTTGAGTTAACAATACGACAAAGGCGGGTCATTGGAGAATTTTGGCCATAGTTTGTTCTATGCTGATCGATGAACAGTACTTCATTGTTTCTCAATCTACGAGTCGGAATATTGAATTTTACTTGTCCCAGTAATGATGGAACATCGATTATACCATTTAGTATGCCGAACATATATATGGAGTCAATATTAGTTCTACGTTTTTGTAGACTAGAAATATTTAACATTGACTCTATTTCAGCATAAGAATAATTATCTCTCTCTAGTCCAAGCATCCACGCTATTTTTACTATATTTTCGAAGCAAGCGATGTTGGACTGATTCAATGAGATTTATGCGATTGACATAGAATGGAGACCAGACCACTGAGGCATAATCAAGAAGAGGGCGAACAGTTGAGCAATAAAGAGTTTTGATTGTACGGACATTAGTAAAATCAGAGGATATTCTGTTAATGAAGCCAAGTAATTTCAGTGATTTATTTACTGTATTATCTATATGCTCGTTGTATGTCAGTTTATAGTCCAAAACAACTCCTAAATCTCTGATGGACTTGACTACATCAATTTTGGAGTTTTCTAATAGGTACTCGAAGGAAATTGGTTGTTTTGTTCTATGAAATGACATTATTTTGCATTTTTTAATATTTAGTTCTAATTTATTGACTTTACACCATCGGTTAAAAGAGTTAATGTCTGATTGAAGAAGAAAGCAGTCTTGCAGTGTTGAATAAATAAATGCGCCAGAATTTAAATTTTTCCCTTCGGTAAAAGCGACAAAAGCAAAGAGTTTCCTGAAACCGTCCTTTTGTACTTTTCCGGGAAGAAAACAATGCGCCTGCGACTGGAGACCCGCATTCAGAAATATCTCATCCAAACAAAACTGGTCTGCTGATGTGCCGATGTAGGGTTGCCATCTTAGAGCAGGTCTACCAATGAACAAAGTGACTCTCTATCACTCCACTACTCCGGGAATTACACTGGCTACGTTTTCCACGGAGGGTGGGATATAAACTCTGTTGGCCCATGTATAAACCACTGCACAACTCTGCTCCGGAATATCTAAGAGAGCTATGTATCAGGGGTGAACCGTGTATAGAAGCGATTATGCACAGCTTACCATTATATTTTACTAACCATAATAATGTTTTACTGTAACTTTATTTACAGAAAAACAAATAAATAATTAACATTTATTTTAAATCATTTCCACCGTTTGTATTTATATCCTAATATAAATATAAATTTTAATAAAGCGCGCCCAGCGCCTGCGGTGAGCCAAGAAACTAGCCGATTATTTCAGCTTATGTTTTCATACAAATAAGTATACTATATTTTGAATGTACCAGAGTGGGTTTTTTCTCCTAGATATTAAACTTGCAGATTACACAAATTATTTGAAGATTCTTGATTTGGAAAACAGTATTTCAAACAGTATTTCTTAAGGACTATTTTTTAATGAGACTTTTGACAGAAGACCATAATTACTTTCATGCGTCATATTGCAGGACATATAGCGCTTCACGCGATTGTTTTTAGCACTATTAATTACTAGAACAATGCGGCCAGTTGACATTTCAATTGAATACCTAATAGAGACTGAATTCATAGTGGTATTTTTAATTTCTTTTTTAATGAATTATGTATTAAAGTAATGGATAATATATCTATATAATATAATATAATACGAAGTTACATAGTTTGAGTTGATTTCATGGATGAGAGTTGTATCACACAGAACCACAGAAAAATACCAATTTCTAGTATATATTACTTACATTATATTATGTACCTCCTATGTAGGTACAAATATATGATATTTTTTTATAGCTTACCTGTAAATAAAATCACCATTCGCCACTAGTATTTACACAATGTTTCACGTCTTTAATCCAAGTCGGCTTTTTTAGTACTAAACTAAAACAGCTTGCAGATTACAAAAAATATTCTATGATTCTCTATTTGGAAACTAGTATTTCGAACATTATTACAGATAAACTAGCTGACAGGCGTCTAACGCTTAGATCAGCTACATCTACGGCGAGAGGAAAAAGTTATTATACCTACCTCTACCCAAACAGCGCACTAAATTAAGTGAACGCGCATTTCCGGTTGAAAAAATAAATTGCAATTACTAAAACGACTGCTTTTCTTGACATCTGGCTCGCCAACCGCCAGCTAAATGCAATGAGTAGTGTGATAAATAATAAATAAATAAATAAAAATAGCAGTTTTGGAATATTCTCCATATTTACACCGGTGATATTTAAATATGTGATTGCGCAGCAGGATTATTCGTCGCGAAACTTACTTGTAGATATTTTGACATTTAATATTAGGTGTTCACGGATGTTCCATTGTGATCGTAAATACGATAAACAACCATGGTGAGAAGTTGTTATCACGTCGCTTATTAGCACGTCGATAGTTATTTGTGATTGAGCTACTGAATGTCCCCAGTCAGCGATTGAGATCGTACACTACATTTTATCTTACAACCTTTATTAATAATATGGCTCACTTTAATACATTATTACGTTTGTTAAGATTATATAATTATCTAGAAATAGAAAGTAATGCTAATATTGTCTTTAAAGATACACTTAGTAATTATAGGAGAATTGTATATAAATATATAAATTCAAACAGTCGCTTATGTTAGTTAAAAAAAGAATCTAAATTTGTTGTGACAGAGAGGGAAACATTTGTGAGAAGGGAATATGGAAGTCTAGGTATTTACAGGGCATATGCCCTGTTATTGGCTGGTTTAAGTGACCACTTTACACACATTCACTATTCTGCTCATAGAATAGAATAAAATAGAATAAAATAGAAAAAAATATAATAAAATAGAGTAAAATAGAATAAAATAAAATAAAATAAAATATATCTGTTGTAATAACATATTACAACGGAGATGAAGAACATTTTAGGGAAAGTAATATAGAAGTCTAGGCATCTACATCTACAGGGCTTAAGTGGTTTAAGCGGTTGTAGTATGACAATGTTTGATTATGTCCAAATGCTTGCAGACTGGCTGGATTTCCTCCCTAGGGAGTTGTTCATATTTAAATTTATTTCAACAGAGAGGGAAAACAGATGGAAGAGTTCAGGAAATATGGATGTTCAAACAAGAACAGAATGGTGAATGTTACACAGTGTGTAAAGTGGCCACTTAAACCAGCCAATGACAGGTCATAAGCCCTGTAAATGCCTAGACTTCCATATCCCTTCTCAAAAATGTTTTCCCTCTCTGTTGAAATAAATTTAAAGGTTGTAATATGTATTATTTTGTTTTACATTTTTTGTTTCTTTTTTTATATTTTGTAAACTTGCCAAACACAAGAACTCTTTTTTGGCAAGTTCAACTTTAAATGTTCCATTTATTTTACTGTATGTATTGTTTTTTTATGCTAATAAAGGTTTTGATTTTTTTTTGTTAAAAAATGTTAGTATAAACAGCCCCCCGGGGAGTTGAATCCAGTCCTTGTCTAAAAAAAATTGGACAAACTCGAAATATTGAAAATAAAATTTAATTTAATTTTTAAATGTGTATATTGAACGGATGGCAACTGGCAACCCTGGCTCGGTGCTGACTGCTGACTGCTGACTGCCGACTGCCGCGCGGGTCCCATCTTCTCGGAAGTGGCGCTAAGCTGGGGCCGTATCACAAAGAAAAGAGCGAAGCCCCGAAAGGCGGTCTGACAATATACAGGAAAAAATTGCACGTTGAGATTTCTCATTACGAATTATTATAAACTTGTCCCGTGGTCAGCACGTTTGCCTACCATGCAAGAGGTCTCAGGTAAAGTCAATTTTTCAGTGCTGTCGAAACGCAATCCATCAGCGAATGTGTGGTAAAACGATGTAAGACAGATTTATTTATTTATTTATACGCCCAATGGGCATTTTTATGGACACATAGAACATTATTATAACAAAATTAGAAATACTCAATGGTTTATAGTAGACTTTGTGGGAGTGGAAGCGGGAGAGAAGTGTTTATAATTGAATTTGATTCAGTGATCGTTTGAAAGAAGACAACTTGTTATCAAAGATATCAAGACTGGTATGTTTGTTGGCAGACCTAAGAATTCTGGGCATAGGGGAATGAAAACCATAGTTAGTTCTATGGTTATCGGTATGAAAGAGTAAGTTTTGTCTGAGGTTTCTAGTTGGGATATTCAATTTTATTAAGCTCAGTAGTTCGGGCGCATCAAAGAGTGAGTTGGGAATTTAAAACAGGACTAGAAGGTCGGATTTATTTCAACGGTCTGGAAGAGAAGATATATTTAAGCTAGTTTCTAACTCATTATACGTATATTGGTTTTTGGATAAACCCAACCTCCAGCCTATTGATTTTAAAAATCGATGTTGAACTTATTCAATATTCTTGATGTGAATATCATAATATGGAGATCAGATAACAGAGGAATACTCTAGGTGCGGGCGAACTAGGGAACAGAAGAGCGTTTTAAGGGTTTTGATATTTTTGAAGTCAGCTATGCTTCTGTTTATAAACCCAAGAAGTTTTGTGGATTTATTGATAACATGTTCAATATGAATTGTAAAAGAAAGATGCACAAATGTCGAGATCCGTGAAGTGTGTAAGGCTGAGACGCATTATCGACAGAATCAAGAAAGGGGTGCTGCGTTGGTTCGGACATGTCGAGCGAATGGACAGCGAGAGAACGGCTAAAAGGATCTACGATGCGAATGTTGATGAATAATGCAGACAACGAGGAAGACCGAGGAAGGCCGAGGAAGACCGAGAAAGACATGACACGATCGAGTCCATCAAATACTTGAAGATGGACATTTCAGGAGTAGGAATAATCGGCGTGCGTCCATGAGAAGATGTAGGTATGAATGTAGAATATATCATAATTGGAGACGAGGAACTAGAATCCCAACCGGCCATGAGCTCTGTAGCTGCAAGACGTGCTGGGATATTTATTTATTGTACAGCGCCCTTGAGGTGGTTTTCATAAAAATGGCGCTATGTAAATTATCCAAGCATATATATATTTATTTATTTATTTATTTCTTCATATTTTTTGCTTACAAACTATAATTAATAATAAAAATAATGTGACCTCACTGGGGTTTCCCGTGCCGAGGACACTTAACAATACACTTTTTTTACAATTACATTTGAGAATAAAGAAAGAAGACTAACTTATAAAAACGAAGATAATTAACAAATATTTATTCAGTTTTTAAAAAAAAGGTATTTATGTACATCTATATTATTTATATTACAAAACACACAATGAAAATAACAAAAACCTAACATAAGCTATACACTTGTGGAGCAGTTGATTCAATATTGGTATGGGCAAATGAGACAATCCATTTTACTTCTACCTAGCTCCACTGTCCATTTTTTATAGCCTTTTTAAACAGTTTCTCGTTACTAATTGTTAATATATATATAGAGGAAGCGAGGTATGTATGCAAAGACAGAGTGATATGGCGTTCTATCATATCTGCCTATCCCTACGGGGAAACGGCGAGATGGTTTAATTGTTTGTTTGTAAAATACTGTGCTAAAAAAATCTCTCTGGGCTGTAACGTCGTGTTACTTTAGACATTTTAAATGACTGACAGATACCTATTTAAAAACAATAATATTATAAATTTATGTATTTTAATTAATCAATTTATTTATTTAGTGCACAGTTTTAAAATGTACTGAGGTTCTTTGTTTCGGGTCCCGACTAAATTCCAATATTTAGGCAGAACCTTATTTTTTACACATGTTTTTTTAAAAATTAAATAATGCTTTAAAACAAAACAAAGGCCGTTTTAATATTTCCCGATATCTAAGTGTTCTTGATTCCGCACTTTTATGTATTTTATTGGGTTTCATTATTTTTCCTTTTATATTTTCTGTTCATGTTTACCTTCTTAAATAAAAATAAATACAAAAAAAAGTCGGGGAGGTTAGTGTCTACTTTATAGTTTTTATTATTTTATTTTTTATTATTAACTTTTTAAAATCATTCTTTTTAAAATTCCATTTGTCGATGCGTTTTGAAGCTGCAAGACTTTTTGTGATGTTAGCTATCATATTATTTTTATCATTTTATGTAAATGTTATCAACTATCAAATATGTATTTTATTTATTTTATTGATTTTTCACGCCCATAAGACTTTTACATACATGAAAGTTATACAAAATATAAGTATATAAACAACATTAAATTTAAAAAATACAATATCAAGCAACAAAAGATAGAACAGTGTTGAGAAGTAAAGTTGGTATAAAAAAAGAAGATGAGTATATAAACAACATTTTTAAAAAAAATACAATATAAAGAAATAAAAGATACGAACAGTGTTAAGAAGTATGTATAGTTGGTATAAAAATAAAAATAAAAAGATGAGTGTATGAACAACATAATTTTTTAAAAATACAAATTTAGTAAATGGGGTCTAGAATTTCAACCGTCCATGCGCTCAGTAGCTGCAAGACTTGTTGTTATCTAACTTCTGAATTTATAAATTTGCTTTTTATTTCGTTTTTAAAATATCACTTAAACTCTAAACTTCATTGTCAAAAAAAATGTAAATAGGGGCTAGATTTCTTATTGTCCATGCGCTCTGTAGCTGCAAGACGTTCTGTTATCTAGCTCATATATATCATATAAGAAATATATCATAATTGGAGACGAGGAACTAGAATCCCAACCGTCCATGCGCTCTGTAGCTGCAAGACGTGTTGGGATATTTATTTATTGTACAGCGCCCTTGAGGTGATTTTCACAAAAATGGCGCCACATAAATTATCCAAACATTATTATTATTTATATTTTGAAGAGTGAAATTTTATATCGTAAACAACGCGACTTTTTGTCAGAGAATTAAAATAAAAAAGAGTTATAAGTTGCTTGTAAATTTAATATGTGGCGAAAACGAACGGTAACGTGGAGCGAAAACGATCAAGAACGACGTGGCATGATCAAATAAACCAAAATCTTAAGCCTGGTCATGTCAAAAACAGGCGGAACCGAAGGACATGTATGACATGATGTATGAATGTGCAAGAAGCTAGGAATGTATGCCAGGATAGACGCGTGTGGCAATCCATACTATCTGCCTACAATAACGAGACAGTAGTAATATAATAATTTTAAATGTTGCAATTTCTAATTAATTGGCAGAAATATAATGTACGAGTTTGTAAAATCAATTTATTTTTATTACTATAAAGACCTAGAATCTTCTGAATTCGTTTTGCGTCCAAAACTATCACGGAAAAGTCTATTCGAATGAGCCAAGCCGTCCCTTGGCGCTAAGCACTTTATAACATTTTGAATTCCGGCCGCCCGCGCATAGCGGTCAGCCGCCAGGAGCCTGAACGTCGTATGTCGCGTCGAGGTTTGTAGCTATAGGCCTTTCTGCGCCGGGCGGGTATACTAAAATAAAATATTGTGTAAGTAGGCAGAGCTCGGCCGCTGGTTTAATGTGGTGGAGCGACGCGTTGTCTGGCCGGAGCGCCTGGCGACACCCTGTCTACCGCGGCCGGGCGACGTTGCCGGGCGCTCAGCGCGCCCACATTCCACGACACCAAAGCGAGTGTTTCTACTGTTATTTCTCCTCTATTTACTTGCCCGCATCTAAAAGTCCTGTAATTTTTTACAACTTATAAGAGTCGGCAATTTCTTTTCCCCAAATATGGACGGGCGACGATCGGTTCTTATCTAAAAATATTAATAAAATAAGAATCGACAACGCAGCGCATAAACCCGTTTCACAAACGGATGTCGGCGTATACCTTCGGCAGATAAGGTGTTAGGCAAACTCGCGGGTTGCGAGAGCGAGACTTCGAGGGAGCTAGACAGAAACAGAACGTATAAAGAGTGTCGGATCTCGTCAATCGGCGCGGCGGCTCCCCACTTACGGCATTTTTCACGCCGAGAATGAAGTGAGATTACCGTTTAGTCATAAGCCAGGAGGGGAATACGATGGTCGAGCTGTAACCTTCGGATTAATCCTTTGTCGAGTTTTCGGTTGTTTTGGTTTTGTAGTGTTATAGAAGAACGTAATAAATTAAGCGCCATGGCGAACGGTTTCAACTCCGCCACGAAACGAATAGCCGCCCCCCGCGCTCCCGGGGAGGGCACCAAACTAGGCTCCAGACGCATATTCGCGCCACTCTTCAAGCTGCAGGTGCTGGACTCGTACAGGCACGACGCCGACTGCAAGGGCAACCAGAGGGCCACCGCGCGCAAGTACGGCATCCACCGGCGGCAGATCCAGAAGTGGCTGCAGGCGGAAGCCGCGCTGCGGGGCGCCGCCGGGGGGCGCGCCTCGCCGCGGCCGCTGGACTGCAGCACGGGCCCGCGGGCCGCGTCCCCGGCGCCCGCGCCCGTGGACCTGTCGCTCAAGCGGCCCGCCTCGCCGCGGGACCCCGCCGCCTGGGACCTGTCGTGGAAGCCCGCCGAGGCGGACTGCGAGCCCGAGGCGCCCCCGGCGGCGCGCGCGCCCGCCGCCCCGCAGCCCAAGCCCTTCAAGCTGTTCCGGCCCTACCTACTGGACGGCGAGGACGAGCCCCCCAGCTCGGCCTTCGCGCGCGTCGCCCCGCGCCACTGCTACAGCGTGGGCTTCGAGCTGCACCCCCTGGACGGCTACCGGCTCGCGCCGGAGGAGGCGTGCGGCGGCCGGACCTGGCTCCGGGACGCGTACCTGCGGCGCGCGGAGCCCGCGGCCGCCGTGAGCTGATCGGGGACGCGTTCTCCGCTCGGTGGACTCGACGTACCTAGATACGTAGTGATCGTGTAACCCGGGGATGTAGTCCTCGGCCGAAGTCTGTGATTTATGTTAGGTGTATCGATATTACTTCCCGCGCGAGCGGCGGCCGCTGGCGCCACGTAGGCCGAGCCGGTCACGGCGCTCCCGCCTCCCGCGGGATCGGAGATCGGCTGTGACGGGTGACGGGCGACGATCGAGAGCCGGCCGCTGGCGGAGGACGGGTGACGCTAGACCGCTCGCCGCGCGATGCCAGATTAGTCATAAACAGAAAAAAACTCGTACCTAGCTTATATTTGAATAACCTGTCATTCGTTTCGACATATCGCTTCGTGTGGCTATTTTTAAAAATTATCTAACCGGCGTCCGACGCGAATAAAAAATAAAGTTCCCGGTAATTAGCGAGCGGTTTCCAAACTTGAATAATAATACTATGTGTTCTTCCATCCGCCGTGCCTCGCTCGAGTGGCGCTAAGATGGCCGTCGAGTGTCGATATTGCGAGTTGCCTTATATAAAACTGACATATTTATTTACAAGATAAAGTGTAATTTATCAGCTAGCGTCGAGATTATGTTGAACAAAAGTATGTTTTATGTAACAGCTGTGACGTGTCGAACAAAAATGGCTGTATAACGATAATAATGATGGTCTTTGCTCATTCGATATTATTATAATGTAATTATCGCGTACCTATTCGCTTTCCTTAGACCTAAGAATATAATTACCTTGTCCGCCGTTAAGGTTATGTGCCTTCGTATTGTGCCAACTAATGTATCCATACTTCTGTATACTTTACATGGATGAATTAGGAAAAATCTTTTGTACATATCTTTTACACTAGGCAGCTTACTATTATGAAAATTATATTGTAATTATTATATTATTAAAACGATTGTTCGTAACATATTTTTATATAAAATTTATGAATATTATAAAGACATTTAATAAGAAATAATAATTTTTGTTTTGTAAACATACTCCCTTGTTTTATTTTATAATTTTAAGAAGGCACCTGTTGCTGTTGAATGGGTCAAACAAATATATTATGAACATAGAAACCTAAATTTCAGAATAATATTAACATAATATGAACGAATATTTGAAGCAATAGAAAATTATTTTAATTCCAACAAAAAAATATGACATGTCAAAAACTTATGTGAAGTCATAGATAATTAAATTTGCCGCCGATTGGTATCAAATTGTAGGCAACAATAAATAAAACCACTTTTTTTTAAAGAAATATTTGCGTTTTTATGATTTACCTAAATATTTCATTTTTGGGGGCCATTTTCAACGAGTTATAAATAACTCACTGTTAGAAAATGGAAACCAAGTTGTGACAGAGCAGAATGCGAACCTCATTACCTATGATCCAGGGAGAGAACCCGGTTTTAATTTATTGCAATAATTTATTTTTTATCATGACAGACTTATTGCTGCTAAAAATCTCTTCCAGTCGACGGTAAACTACTCCCAGAAGTAAAAAATAATTATGAGTAATGTCAATTTAATCGGTTATTTTGATATCCATTATAGTTTTATTTTAGAGGCTTGGTCCGCATGAGGGAAACCACAACACCTATACCAATAGAGAGAAAATGATCGATTTTTATGGCCGTTTTTATATGATGTAAGAATGTGGACCAAGCTAGGTCCGTATGCAGACAGGGATGTGGTCTTCTATCGTCTCTGCCTACCCTTACGGGGAAAAGGCGTGGTTTGATTTTTTTTGTAATGTCAGGCAAATTCAACAAGTACCACGATTATTCGATTTGCAGAATTTTTGCCGTATGGATTTGTATGACTGGTGTGAAATCACCATACTGAGAACATTTGAGTATATAAAACAAGGGTTTTATATCATCATCATTCCCTTTCCGTACCTAATGGTGCTTAGGGCACTGCATTGGTACACCAATCGCAGCGTATCTTGATCATTTTTGTTACATGAAGGTAAGATGATCAGTCTTATGCTTCAGGTACCAGTCCAGGGACTATGAAATATTCTGGTGTAAAAACACATTTTTAAATAATATTTCATATTAACCATGTTTTTAAATAATATTTCAAGACCTCTTGCATGGTAGGCAAATGCGCTGACCATTACAACACGAGGCCGACAATTTTTTTATATAGTAACATATACAACAGAGATGAAGATCATTTTAGAGAAAGGAATATAGAGAGCATCTTGATTGTATTCTTTTTCAACAGGATATTATTTTTTTAAATGAATGATGCAACATTAATTGTCTCCAACTTAACATTGACAAAAGTAAAATAATATCTTTCTCGCGACGAGGAAAACCTAAACAATTAAAAAATATTTTTATTTCAATGGTTTCGTCAATAAAGGATCTTGGCATTACTTTAAATAGTTAACTCTCCTATCGTTTACACGTAGATAAAATTGTAAACAAATCTCCCAAAATTCTTAGTTTTATCAATGGAATGACAACGGACTTCAAAAACATTAAAATCATCAAAACTCTTGACTGCTCACTAGTTCGACCCCCTCTAGAATATGATTCTCCAGTTTGGTCTCTATTCTACAGGACTCACATTGACCGTATCAAGTTTGTCCAACACCGTTTTCTAAGAAAAGTGGCATGGTTGCTCGGATTACAAAGGGGTAATTATTTCTGTTTTGAAATAGAGCAATCTCTCAATCTGTCTTCATTGGAGAAACGTAGAACGGGGCTGGACCTTTTATGCATTTTCAAAATACCTAATGCTACAAGTGATCTCTTATCTCTGTTGTAATCAATTTCTTTTTATGTTCTTAACCGTGTCACCAGAAGTAAAAATCTGTTATTTATCAAATCATCTAAGAGCAACTTTTGATATTATGCCCCAAGGTCCAGAATGTGTAGATTAGTCAATTCGTCACACACCATGGAATTTTTGGGTTAAATTTTTCGGCTTTTCGTAGATCCCCTCGCTATCACCACAGTGTGGTATGAATATGTATTAGCATGGGTTTGCTCGAAGTCTTATATGTTGATCGTGTTTATGAACATTTTGCATACTATTATTGTTCTTGTTTGTCTTTGCCATATAGTTTTATGCTCTTTTTTTTAGTTTCTTGTACATATGTTTCTTAACGTAACTATTATAATTGGCTTAGGCAGTATACATAACAAATATATTAATCTACAAGGCTTATGATGGGTCATTGGCTAGTTTATGTAGCAACTTTACTCACTGCAACATTCATCATTCTGTCTATATTTGAACATTTATATTCCTTCAGGGGTTCGAACCGTTAGTAGGGTCGCAGTGAGTCACATCTTGCTGGAGGGTTGATTCCATTAAATGCTGCGAATGCCCAGTTGCATTCCACCGGCAACACTACTACTAGTCCAACTCGTTACAATGGGATCACACTTATAACTGATCATTAAATGATCACAGCAGATAACGAAAGGATGAAAGGCGAGTTTCTGGCGCCTCCAAACCAGAACCAACCAGCTAAGGGAAGTTAACCCCGACAGAAAAATTCACCAGAGAAGGCAACGGGAAACCACTCTGGTCGTCTTTTCCCAGGAATCACTATGGCGAGTTCATTCAACAAGAAGTTGTCCTGGCCTCGGAGTAGCGCAGGACCGAGATGCTTTCGCTGTAGTGATCGCCAACCGCGTCGGGGGGACCTGATAAGGCACTGCAAAAAAGATTCCTTCAATCCTTCCGTCTGTTGATGTTTGCGAAGTTAAAAATCAGACGAACCTGTCCCGCATCAATAAAGGATACAGCTCTTTATCTTCACAAGCATCAACAGATGGAAAAAAATTAAGAAATGCAGGTGTTCAAATATAGGCTAATGTTACAGTGTGTAAAGTGGCCACTTTATTCCCGTAGACGCCTAGACTGTATTCCTTTCTCTAAAATGTTATTCATCTCATACAACTGTAACATGTTAATATTAACAGCTCCCTAGGGGACCATACTCTAGGACCCGTTTCGTCTACTCTAAGGTCTGAGAGGCTGCACAGGATTGTTCCCACTGTTGGTATTAGGATGATGATGGTTTTTGCGAGGGATCAGTGTCATGACGAGAGGTAATTTCGCCTGAGTTTGATAGGGATCATGTTAAGATCTGGGTTAGGACTTTGCCAGTAGTATCTTGATAATTTGATGTATTTATGCGCTTTGGTATACGTATTGTTTTTCTTCTGTTACTTGAGTGCATGTTATATGGGGCAAATTCTTCAAATGTTTCCTATATATATTTGGGTTTTGTGTCGTTGTTTTATTTGTTTGTATTACTACGTTATTCTTCCTTTCCGAAGCGGGATCTGGAGCGTGCGGCCGCGGTCTCAATTTGGAACTAACACTGTATTCCTTCACTGTCATACTGGGAAATTAGAAAAGGGTGATTGTGCTGACCATGTGTATTTGATTGATCACAAATTGGCAATACTGCCGTGACGGGTACAATGAAAGATTTTAAAGATTATTTTGTTATTTCCGCGGTTTGAGTATAAATATGACATTTTCGCTTAATTGGTTTTTTAAAAATTGAAAGTGAATATGCGATTCTGAAGAAGACTTTATGAACGTTTCGAGAAAGGGGTGGGTGCTTTCATTGTAGTTCCCTAGTAGTCGCGTGCGGTGAATATTATCAGTATGGATGCTGAATATAACAATCATGGTCTTACTTTTAGTGGGCATGATTGTAGATATAGGTATATATCTAATTAAAATCAATATGGCATTTAATCAGTTTTGTAAGGTGCGCTCGAGTTATTATATTATAAAAATAATGCTATATAAGTTTCTCTTTATAATTATAAAGATTAACAGTTTATATAGTCTATAAAAATACGTCTACACTGGCTGCGCATGCCTCAGGAGAACCTAAACCCAAGTTGCCTCTTCTTTAAACCGCGGGCTCACGCCGTCCTGGAAGGCCGTCAATGACGATCTTTATACTTTATTCGGCGGAATTCGGGGGCGCTGGATTGACGTGGGAAGAGGCAAAAATGCTGGCTGGCGATAGGGTCTCCTGGAGGCAACTGGTGATGTCCACACGCTCCACTTAGGAGCTGATTTGGAAAAGAAGAAGAGAGGATAAAAATATACGGAGCACATGAGCCGGCGTGTCAAGCGGTGAAGCTATAAACACTATACCGACAACTCGAGATGTTCTTAAATTTTTCCAAATTTTAATAATACGATATTTAAATCATTATGAAATATGTTATTTAAGTCGTTTTTTCTTTGAATTACACGAGTTGGATGCTCTTATCTCTATGCGTCTCGTATAACAATATTACAACGTTATAAATTTTAATGCGCTTGCGCGGAAATTTGAACATTTGAATTCAAAATGAAGAATAGTATCCAGATTCAAAGGTCAAGGTACCTTGATTTTCAGTACCTTGATTTAGGAAATACGCATACATATGTAGTTAGATTATCGCCAAGCGTGCATTTTTCATAATATTTAAACTCTCGCTGATAGACGAACCACGGCTGATATAGTGTTACTCACCAACATAATATCTGATAAAATAGATTCCCCCGAACTGGCTAACCGCATTCATCTTAAGGTACCATAGAGACAAACGCGTTATACACGACTTTTCCACATACCTAAATGCAGAACAAATTTTACAAAAAACTCTACGATTAACCGTATTATGGATACTTATAACAGGAAATTTAACGACATAGATGTATTTACAAAAAATATTAAATTTATCAAAACTGCCACAGTTAATAAATTGTCTTTGTCCGCATCCTCCTCTCCGTTCCTCTCTATCCCAGAATAAATGTACGTTTTATAGTGAGAAGATCTTTTAAGATAATTATGTATCTCTGTATTGCGGGCCAACTGTTTGTGACACCTAATTTTTATAATTCGAATCATTTCTATCAAACTTATATGTTATTCTTATTCATATATTATGTAGGTGCATATTATATGTATTTGTATGTTCGTTTTGAATCAACGTTCGCGTATTGTCAAACCTTGTTTTATTGTTGACATTATATCGTATTTACTGCATTTTGTGGTTACCTACCGTACTCGTATTGTATGGGACTCGTCGCACATTATTCATTCAGTGTGTATCGGTTCAATTTTAAAATAAAATGCCCTTTTTTCAGAATACGGTTTTGAAATTTAACACACTTTTAAAAAATACAATTTATAACATTTCTTGATTTAAATTTTAACAAAAAGGTTTTAAACTTTTTACCAAGCTCTTTCTTGTACCATTTTTAATATAATTACAAGTTTTAAAGAATTATTTTTTTAACTTAAGCACCCACACACACGCACCCTCTCCCTCATTCATTTACACACGTACATGCACCCTCTCCCTCATTCATTCACGCATACACACATTCACATACACACACATAAATACAAACGTCACACAAAAACGATTGAACGTTTTTTTATTTATTTATTTATTCATTTATTAGTTTATACATACAATGTTACAAAATGGCACAAAAAACACTCTGGCAAATTCTGCTAGTACTAGGAGTAGGCTCAGTATATGAAGGGTCGGCAAGCCAGAAATATTAATACGCCTAATGTTGCAATCGGTTCCTATATGGGCAAATGCCTGTTCTAAGAAACCGATTTGTTGCGGCAAATATGGTTTACGAATATGTTTCCTATAAATAAAAAACAATATTGAAGAAATAAAAAAAAAACAGTTATAGCCCAAAACAGAAGAAAAGAAAAAAAAAATGTTTACATTAAATGTAAAAATACAATTAAATACACAAATATAAAGCATACATACTTCGTACATACATATACACATACATACATACATATATACACACATATACATACATATACATATATATACACACATTCATACACAATATATATGCACATGCGAAAATACAATAAATTTATATATGATTCAATGGGGTAGCATAATATTTAGATTACTATCCTCAATAAATTCTCCGATTCCTTACTTCCAATGTCTGTCAACCAAATATTTAAATTTCTTTTCAATACTGATGGTTTATCAGATTTCCAAAATGACGTTCCAAATCAGGTTGTATAGTTTGGGTCCGTTATATAGAAATGATTTTTGGAATACCGCTGTACGTTCTATTGGAATCACCAAATCGTTTCTTACTGTACTCCTGGTTAAGTGCGCATGACTCACAATCACCTGAGTGCTCCTATTTTTGTGGATGTCAAGTATTACTTTCCTTATGTAGATTTGCCTTAAGCCAAGGACGTCTAAGGATTTGAAAAGGCCTTCACTCGGATGATTGTACGGTTTTCGCAATTAAGTTTTAAGATTTTAGTTGTTCTAAAAATTTATTTTAATGTGCCAATATGTCTTTTTGCTCATACTGATCATCGTGGTTTCGGATGTGACAGGGTTTAAAGAACACCCTGTATTTCTACTTTTTTTTATGAAATAGCTGTGAAAATCCCAAATAAATTAATAAATGTACGTATGTATGCTGAAAATATTGTTTGAAATTGTCAATCATGGGCGCTCGGACATTTTTTGCGACCATTTTAGGAATATTTCTAGTTTCTTTATTTCATATTTATAATTTTTAATAATAAATTTTTTTATTTTTATTTTTTTTTGCACCACAACAGGCCATTAGGCCCAATTACAGTGGTGAATTACATCACAGAACCCCCCCAGGCTTAAGAAAAATCACATTTTAATTTTTGTGTTCTCACCGGGAATCGAACCCGGAACCTTCCGTGCGTGAGTCAAGCGGCTTGACCACTACACCACGGAGACCGCTTTTTTATGTAACATTATAATGTATTCTTCAATGGATAGATATTTATAGCAAGCAAGCGTTCGCATCCAGAGTTCAGTAATCCTCAATTCCAAGAATCTCTATTTCTGAAGTTGTGTCGTAGTCCAAATTGGCAAAGTTACCTAGTCATATTTTTTACATAAAGTTAAACCAGATTTTATGCAAACGAACTTAACATATTACAACAGAGATGAAGAACATTTAAAATAAGGTAATATAGAAGTCTAGGCATCTACAGGGCTTATGACCTGTCATTGGCTGGTTTAAATGGCCACTTTACACACTGTGTATCATTCACCATTTTGCCTATGTTTAAACATCCATATTTCTTTAATTCTTCCATCTGTTGATGTTTGTGAAGTTAAAGAGCTGAAACCTTTATTTATGCGGGTGAGATTCGTCTGATTGAATTATTTCACCTACATACTAGGCAACGCCAGAAAATTTTTAGTTTTTTAATTTCTATACTTAGTCATGGACCAGGTGGATTTATCAACAATATTTCGAGTTAAAAATTTTTGTAGACAAGGACTGGATTCAACTATCTGGGAAGCTGTTAACATTAACATATTACAGCAGAGATGAAGAACGTTTAAGAGAAGGTATTAAAAAAGTCTAGGCATCTACAGGGCTTATGACCTGTCACTGTAACATTCACCATTTTGCCTATGTTTGAACATCCATATTTCTTTAATTATTCCATTTGTTGATTTTAGTGAAATTAAAGAGCTGAAACCTTTATTGTTGTGAAGAGATTCATCTGACTGAATTATTTCACATACTAGGAAACGCCTGAAAACAATTTTGTTGTTACGTGACTCTCTCCATAATTATCAACATCCCGTTAAGCGCACCCAATGGTGCATAGAGCACCTTGTAACTCCAATGTCACGTGCCAACGATCATTAGTTTGATTTACATAAATGTGTAATGTAGATGCTTAGACATCTACATTTCTTTCACTAAAACGTTTTTCATATCGGTAGCTCAATCATCAAATCTCAACTAGTAAATGTTATAACTGTAACTTTTCAAAAAAGAGACTAACTCTTGTGCTTGGAGAGTGACTTACACTGTTATACTTATTTATTTACTTGAATTTATATAATTTAATGTACGAGTACATGAGGAAAAAAAACCATAGATGTAAAAGAAAAAAGAATAAATAATAATACATCTGAAAACTTACTCAAAAACATTCAAAAAAAAAAAAAGGTATATTTAAATATTGTATAACTCTATATTAAATTAACTAGTAGGTAGTCATGTTATTGTTTATTTTTGCATAAAAATGTCTGCCTTAAAACAGGTTGTACCTAGTTAGGCAGACTAGACATAATCCAGAGAAATCTATTACCTAAGTGTGTATGTAGTAGATAAAGAAATGGTTATTTTTTGTTCATAAAACGATAATGATTATTTTTATTATTCATACAAATTGAATTTGAATGCAGTTTTTACTCTTGTTCAAAATTTTTTTTTTAAACGACTATGATATACAAACAAACAAAACATTACAAAAACGCCATTTTTCCTTAGGAGTAGGCAGAGAGGATAGAACACCATACCACTCTATCTTGGCATACAGACTCAGCTTCCTCTACATTCGTACATCTTCTCATGCACGCACACCGATTATTCGTACTTTTGACATCTCCATCTTCAAGTATTTGATGGACTCGATCGTGCCATGTATTTCTGGGTCTTCCTCGTCTTCTGCGCATCCATCAACATTCGCATCGTAGATCCTTTTAGCCGTTCTTTCGCTGTCCATTCGCTCTACATGCCCAAACCAGCGCAGCACCCCTTTCTTGATTCTGTCGATAATGCGTGTTTCAGCATTGCACACGCTACGGATCTCGACATTTGTTCGCCTATCATACATCGTTTTATCACACATTCGCCTAAAGGATCGCATTTCGACAGCATTCAACCTACTTTCATCATCATTTTTCCAATTCCATACTTCGCTCCCATACATTAAAATTGGCACTAAAGCTCCGTTGTGAACCGCTAGTTTTGCCTCCTGCGATAAACATTTGTTTACCAAAGTAGATTTCAGTGCACCGTTCACCCTGTTCCCGGCACTCACCCTCCTTTCAATATCTGTCTCGGTCTTTCCATCCCTAGTAAACATACTTCCCAGATACACAAATTCTTCTACCTGATTCAGAATATCTCCGTTCACACTGATCTCACATTTAGTTATATTTTCATCCCTTTCAAAAACCATCACTTTGGATTTACATTCATAAGCAAATCGCTTTTCTAGCATACATCGTAGACTTTTGTTACCAAGAATTGCAGTTGAAAATTGATATATTAGTTTTAACACTTTGTACCCCGGAGCCGTGTAAATACGTGATTATATAACCATGCGTTGTGTCCCGGCCCCGAGTTTTCACGTGGTTTACCAGCTGTCTAAAAAAGTGCATTTTATTGACATCTAGTGACTTTTATTAGTACTTTTTCGCTGCTGGTAACCACATAAAAACACGGGACCGGGACACAACGCATCGTTATTATAATCACGTGTTTACACAGCTCCGGGATACAAAGCACAAAAAAAGGAGCGAGGCCCTGTATATGTGCGAACATTGCAATGCGCAATGTGGCTCTCCATAATGGCCAAAGTTGGCAAAACTATCATACAAAAATGACTTATTTAATTTTTTCAAATAAATATGAGAAGTTTCAACTGATTTAACCCAGTATTTTCATAATTATGACACTTTTAAGAAACCCTTCACAAAGCATGAAATTTCACAAAAATGGGCTGGGCACAGGTTAAATTCTATGTGTGTTCGACCGGTACTTAAAGTGTTAATAGTTTTTAGTTCATTGGGAAGATTATTATAATTTTCTACACATTTGAAGACAAAGCTATTTTAACCATGCCTTGTATGGAACTTGGGGATTTTAATATTATTTTAGTAAAACTGTGAAATTAAAAAAAAAATCAAATCAAATATAAAAGAAATTCAATGTTGTATTTTTCGCACATCCGTCGTAAAAAAAACATTTGGCCGCTATCGTGTCAAGTTGAAGGAAATCACGTGCATCGTTGTTCAACAATGATGTTTACGGCGGTAATAATATGCAGCAGCGGCGCGGCGTTAGGGTAGGACGCCAGATATAAAGGGGCGCTGCAGGCGCCCCATTTTATCCACTCGCTCATCGAGCGAGTCCAACTTACTCGTAAATTTCCTAAATCTAGCGACAAACTCGTTATAGTGGCCCAGGATGAGACTATAACTACTCCAAAAAAGTCATTTGAAGATGAATTTTTCTACAGCTTTTTGGACACTACCTTAATTTCACTCAATAAAAGATTTGAAAAGTTTAATGAGTACTCAAAATCTCGGTTCAATATAAAAAAAGATTCCGGAAAAACCAGACCTTCTCAAACTCTGTGGTAATTTCCAATTGAAATTAACAGTTGATTCTAAATCCGAATATGGCCGTATGTTGTGTGATGAACTCATAAGTCTGAAATCATTTTTGCCTGATCAGAATGTGGTTAATCCTGTCATTTTTTGAATTTTATCAAAGATCGTAACTTACAAGAATTGTACCCAAATTTATGGATAGCGTTGCGAATATTGATCACTATACCTACCTGTAACGATTTCTAGTGGGGAAAGGAGTTTTTTTTAAGCTTAAACTGAGAAAAACTTATCTACGATCGACAATATCTTAATCTAGATTCACAAACCTGGCATCTTTGTCAATCGAAAATAAAATTGTGGAAAACATAAATTTAAATACGTATAAAAGAGTTTATTTATTTATTTATTTATTTTATTAGGTAAACAAACAGTATGTACACATATATTGCCAATTTCTTTGTATATTAGAGTAAGAAACTCATGCACACACCAAAAAAATTGTTTACACCTAATACAATAATTTAAATTATGTTCAATATAATAAATGTTAAAGAAACGAAATGAAAAAATATTTATAAAATAATAATGTTAAATGTCTGCTTCTCTCAAAATTTCTATAACTTTTGACCTAAATTTACATACATTGTCACAAAAAATATCAGCTTCGGTAAATATATTGATATATTGGTCGCATATTCTAGGTATTGTAGATTGTTTAAAATAGTTTGTTGACGCGTTTTCAGTGTAAAACAAAAGATTTTGTCTTGTCGGTCTAGATGGCACACGGAATGGAAGTCTTTCTAGTAGGTTAGGAGAATCAATTTTATTATTTATAAATTTGAATAAAAATAACTATAAATATTCATTGATAGAAACGCTAGAAAGGTAAAATTTTATTTGTATTATTTTAATAAATGGTTATTTCATTATAAACCTTGCCTTTTTTGTATGGGTCTGAAGGGGTGGAAGATAGGGGGCGTAGAAATCCCGCCCAGGGCGCTGGTAGTGCTAAAACCGGCCCTGATAATATGTCCTTAGTCTAGACAACTGACTACAGACAACAGAAATGGGCGCCAAGCTGTCTGGGCCAACCACCATCCCTTGCCACTACGGAATACAAACAAATCCCTTACAAACACCTTTTTATACAAATCTATCTTAGGTCTACGTTGGACCTATACAAATCCATTGACAAAAAATTGTCGAAACTTTCGACCACTAGCCCGATCTTCACAATCTCCCATTCGCCATCACAATCACCCCACGCGACGGTGAATAGAGCTCTGTAGCTCAATCACAAATAATTATCTACTACTACTACTACCATCACGCCATTTCCTTGTAGGGGTAGGCAGAGAGAATGGACCGCCACACATGTCTATCCTGGCATACGTTCCTAGCTTCTTCCACATTTATACATCTTGTCATAGATGCCCTTCGGTTCTGTCTGCTTTTGACATGACCAGACTCAAGATTTTGGTTTATCTGATCATGCCACGTCTTCCTTATATATATAGTTGGATAATTTATATAGCGCCATTTTTGTGAAAATCACCTCAAGGGCGCTGTACAATTAATAAATATCCCAGTACGTCTTGCAGCTACAGAGCGCATGGACGGTTGGGATTCTAGTTCCTCGTTTTCAATTAAGATCAATAAAAAATTATAACAGGTAGGAGCTAGATTACAGGACGTCTTGCAGCTACAGAGCGCATAGACAGTTAGAAATTTAGCCCCCATTTACACATTTTAAAAATTGACAAATAAATTTAGTGTATTAATGATACTAAAAAAAATAAAAATAATATGAATAATAAAAAGGAGTAAGATTACAACACGTCTTGCAGCTACTAAGCGCATAGACGATTGGAATTCTAGACCCCATTTATAAAATTTAGGTATTTTTAAGTTGGTATTCCTTGGTCGTCCTCGCCTCACGTTACCGTTCATTTTCACCATATATACTTGTTTTACCATTCTTTCATCGTCCATTCGTTCTACGTGTCCAAACCATCTCAGAGATCCTTTCTTAATGTTTTCAATTATACTTGACTCAAATTACACTCTCGCCTGATTTCATCATTCTTAACCCTGTCATACATTCATTTCCCACACATTCGTCTAAGAGATCGCATTTCAACCGCGTTCACTCGGCTTTCATCCTTCCTCTGCCAGTTTCATGTTTCACTTCCATACATAAGTGTTGGGACTAAAACTCCGTTGTGCACTGCCAGTTTAGCTTCGATTGACATATTTTTACTAGCAATTACTGTGTTTAGTGCTCCGTTCATTTTGTTGCCCGCATTCACTCTCCTTTCAACATATTTTTCTACTTTTCCATCTCTTGAAAACATGCTTTCCAGATACACAAATTCTTCTACTTTTTCGAGGCTTTCGTTGTTTACATTTATTATGCAGTCAGTAACCTCACTATCCCTTTCAAATACCATCACTTTTGACTTACTTTCGTTCATCGCCAATTCGCTCTCCAGGCATACATCATACATTCTAGAGACTATTTGCTGCAAATCATCCTTTCTGCTTGCTAACAGAACTGCGTCATCAGCATACAACAAGCAGCTTACTGAAAAATTATCTATTTTTGCTCCAATACCTATACATTCTATCTCTTTCATACAGTTGTTAATTATCGACGTGCTAATAAGCGACGTGATAACAATTTCTCACCGTGGTTGTTTATCGTATTCGTCATTACAATGGGACATCCTTGAACACCTAATATTTATGTCAAAATATTTACGTTTCGCGACGTATAATCCTGCTGCGCAATCACATATTTGAATTTCACCGGTGTAAATATGGGAAATATTCCAAAACTGCTATTTTTATTTATTTCTTTCTTTATTATTTTTTTTTATTTTTTTATTTAAATCTTAAAATAGGGCACACATATCATACATATTGTTATCGTGATATTCATTGCATTTAGCCGGCGGTTGGCAACCAAATGTTAAGAAAACCAGTCGCCGTAGTAATTGTAATTTAATTTTCACTTTTTAGTATTAGAAACTCCTTACAATTATGCAAATGCAATATATTGTATTATTTTTTACTAAAATGAATAAAATGAATTTTATTTATATAATGGAGCAACTACAAAAATATGATAGAAAAGCACAGTAGATTAATAAAGACCGTAAAAACAATATTAAACAAAAAATATTAAATCGCTTATACACATTATCATACAAAGTTACAGAGAAAGAGTCTAAAACTGGTAATCCCAGCATGGAAAAGATCCACCTCTCTCGGTAGACTGTTCAACAAACCAATCGTTCTCCTCACAGGAATCAACCACGGCAAAGTTTTCCGGCATTCTGGCAGAACAAATGGTCTGTGTTGCCTAGCTCTTAAATATTTGCTCCGTACAAATAATTTTATGGGCTCCACAAAATGTTGGGATAGTCAATGAACTTGTTCAGAAGTTTGTTGAAGTTCAAAAACTTTTTGATGTTTCAGTTTTTATAAAACTAGGTTTTCCCCGCGGCTTCGCTCACATGGTTTTAATGAGAAATTACTTACGTAATTCATTAATTTTGTGGTTTATCAATAAGAATTTTCCCGAAGAAATAAATTTATTTTTTTTGAGTCAGAAAGTAGCTTGTATGGATCGCTGGACCTCCAACTACCTACATGACAAACGGACGATCCGTGAATCTATGACGACGTGGTTTCATTATTATGTTCACAATTTCAAAACCCTACAAGGTACAAAACGAAAACAAAACGCAAACTTAACCAACTATAGATAAAGCAAGTCAATTTTTCAAATTACAAAAAGAATTCATTGCATATTGATTATTTTTGACATTTTGCTAACTGTTGATTTGTTACATATTTTTTTCATTGTACTTTTTTAATTCAGGTTGAAAAATAAGTAAATAATAATGTCGATCGGTCGCTCCGTTAAAACGTGAAGTATTAGTATGGATAATGTATTTATTTCATTGTGGTATTTATTTATAATGTAGTATTATTTAATTTTATTTATTAAGTATATCACAAACTCGTATATTTATAATTATCGCGTAATAGCTGGCAATCCCGAATAAATTTAACTAAATTTAGTCGGCCTTGTGGTGTAATGGTCAGCGCGCTTGCCTACCATGCGGGAGGTCTTGGGTTCGATTCGCGACATGGTTGATATGAAATATTTATTTAAAGGGTGTTTTTCACAATAGAACATTACATAGTCCCTGGACTCGCACATGAAGCGTTCATGTGCGAGTCCAAGACTGATCATCTTACCTTCATGTAAGATTAAAAAAGATCAAGATACGCTGCGATTTGGTGTACCAATGAGGTACCCTATTCACCATTAGGTGCGGAAAGGACATGATGATGAAATTTAGGTTCTAATATTTAAATAACTTTTGCCTGGATAAATTAACGCGTTCAAATATTTGAATTATGCTTAATAAATGAATTATTAGTTTAGTTTACCTTGATAAATAAGCTTGCCTGGCTTTGAAACCGGTTGGTAGAAAAAATATAAATATTTGGTTTAAAACAAAGTTCTTTTGTATGTATTTTATTAGTTATTAATTGTTTTATTTGCTTTAATTGAACAAATATAATATTGCTAAAGGAAATATTTTAAGATTTTTCAATATTTTCCATTAATCACCTCTATAAATTATTACCCTCCGTCATTATACTTAGGGCCTTTCTTATAAATCTGGTATAAATTTACGCCTAGGTATAGTGATATAATTCGGATAGGAATACCATCCTTATTCTACCACTAAAATAAGGATGATATTCTTATCCGTATTCTACCACTATGCCTACATGTAACTTTATACTAAGTTTCTGAGTAAAGCCTAGAAAGTTGTTGTGTGATAATTAATAACCGACATAAAAAGACAAATGAATAAGCGATTTTCTTGTTTGTTGTTATTAAATAAACGCGCTATATTTTTTTTTGTACATTTGTTAATAAAGCGAAGCATTTTGCTTTGCAATTACCAAAAACACGTGATTACCGTTTACAATATTCGTTTTATAAAACCTGTAAATAAAGACAAGAAAATTACGAAAAATATATCAAAACTAGTAAGAAATTTAAGTTTTATCATACCTGCTGTCATCTGCTTGGCTGCAAATTATTTCTCCTTCCCTGCTGCTGCTTCCACCATCAATAGTTTTTTTTTTCAATAAATCGCGCCCGGAATAAATTATATACTTATTTTAATAACACAAATGTATTAAAAATTGCAAAAAGTAATTATTTTTATTTTCACTTATATTAAACCAACATTACGATTCTTAATTTCACTAAAATCAAACCAGCAGTCACTTATAGTCGTTTAAATATAACTTGATTTGAAAGACAGTTGTTAGTAAAAGTGACGACATTACTTTGTAGTAACATCTAAGGAGTGATTTATATTGACTCTCGAAAAATCATTCGTACATGGCATGTTAATTTATTTTTTAATGCGATGCTTGACATATAAATCAACATAATTAAATAAAATCAGCTTTAAAACTAAAAAAAACTAAAGCAAAACAAATTACTTACGATGTTCTTACAAGGTTGCGTCATTTTATAAGGTCACTTTATTATAAAGTGCATATAAATAATATCGAAAAAATTCAACATAAATTTTTACGTTTCGTTAATTTTAAATTAGGTATTCCAGTTGAACATATTAGCTATACGGCGTAAGTATAGCCTGTGAGCTCGCCAATACATGACAGATGACATTAACATAACCATAGAAAAACATAGCAGTTGAGCTCTCAGAAGTAAAGCAACGTGAATGCAGCAATGCTTGAACTACATGTCAATAATATTCCAATAATAAATAATATTATTTGGCCATACGGAACTTTAAAGCACACATTGGTTTAATTACTAATAGTATTTTATCGGTTAGGTAGGTGTATTTAAAAAAAATGTTGCGTACCTGAAAAAAGCACAAATAATTATGTTTTTGTAAATGATGTCAGTAGCGACACTCGGAGAGTGGCTTTGTGTCGTTTTGACATTTTTTATGAGAAATTCATGGCGTAGCCGAAATACTGTTATAAAAACGAGGATGTTTTTGTTGATTGACGTTAGCAGGCGCTACCCAGGGGCGGCTTTGTGACGTGAGAAATTATTTAAAAAAAGAGATTTATGGCGTAGCCGAAATATTGTAATTAAAACGAGGATGTTTTTGTTGATTGACGTTAGCAGGCGCTACCCAGGGGCGACTTCATGACGTGATGAAATTATTAATTTAAATATTTTTTTCATTTTACATAGCGTAGCCGAGATAAGAAATTGCGTGGTGTTTCGAAATTTAACCGTGTAGGTAGCCGCCTAGTTACAATATTATTTTTGTATTTGTATAATTCCTGTTTTATAATGTTTATGTATTTATCGCTATAAGAATCAAACTAAAGATAGTTTTTACTTTTAATCGCTATCCGTTTTTTAAATTATGTTTGTAACACTCAGTAATATTTATTTTTCAAGTATTCAATGTTATTTTTGCATTTTAATTAATATTGTTAATATAAAGCGTATTTTTATTTATTCGAATTTACTAGACTGTTTTTATTACAAAAAATAAAAATGCATATTTCTCTATGTATTTTTCTGTTATAAACAATCTATTAAAATAATACACATCAAATTTCCATTGTCTGTTGATTTTATTTGCAATCTTCTTTTTTTTTTATGGTTAAAACTCTAGGAAATTCAAAGACAATAAAAATTTTACTGTCATATATTGGCGAGCTCACACGCTATACATAGCCCAGCTATACATACTTAAATATTTTTTTTAATTTACACACATTAGAAACTAGACGAAAATTAAATGATTTGTTATTTTTATTTCAAATATTAAATTCAATATTTGACTGTTCCGAACTTTTAAAACTAATTAACTTGCGAGTGCCCGGCCGGATTACTCGATTTAATAAACACTTCTATATAAATGTATCTACAACTAACTACAGCGCACACTCGCCTATGAGGAGAATTCATGTGTTTGCAAACGAATACGCAAATGACAGATATATTTAATACAACACTTTTGAATTTTAAATGGCGGTGTATCAATTTATTATCTCCAAATTTAAATACTTAAATAATACTTTGTTGTTTTATATTGTATACCAACATTCTTCTAATTTTAAGGTTTTTTAATATAACCAATGGGAAAAAATGAACTTCAGTTCTCTCTACTGGAATATATGTACGTATGTACTATATGTAAGATTAGTTTTATGTATATTTTTTTTATTGATTGATTTGGTGTTTATTTTGTAGAACTCCATATTTAAACTTATAATTAGAAATCAAACACGGATTTGAGTCTACTGAACACTTTATTTTATTTTTACAAATATAAACTTATATAAAAATAAAAACTTCGTGACAATTGTTTCGCCTTATTAGGGCATTTTCAAACGAATGTGAAGATTATTTGGATTGAATGTCCTTATATAGTTATATAATTGGAGGTACTTAATTAAATTAATAAATATCTAAATAATCCTAATTTTAAAATAATAAATGAACAAACCAACCTAATATCTTCACCACTATTAAACGTATTTAAATAGACTGTTATTCTTTACTTTGTTCCTTTTTGTACACGCTTATATGACGCGTAATTAATAGATGAATCATGTTACAATTGCATTGATATATTTTGATAAGAAATTCTTAAAAATAGAAATATTGTATAATAATACATTTATGTTTATATAAATTTCCTCATAATATTTCAATCATGTTTTAAAATTAAAATGAACAGCAACCTGTTATAATATTATTGATATTTTTTTCGACAACAATTATCTAAATTTTTTAAAACTATAAGGCTTCATTAATTATCTCACAATACATACTTGTATGTCAATAAATACTTACTTTGTTATATTTTCCCCGAAATTCAAATATAAATACCTAAATTCCCCATTACCTATTAAACACTTAGCCTCACCCTTAACCATCGGTTTTTCCCTCAATTATGATTAATGTCCATGCTATAGTTCATAAGATTATTTTTATTTTCTACTTATGTACCTCGAATTATATAACTATATAAGGACATTCAATCCAAATAATCTTCACATTCGTTTGAAAATACCCTAATAAGGCGAAACAATCGTCACGAAGTTTTTATTTTTATATGTTTATATTTGTAAAAATAAAATAAAGTGTTCAGTAGACTCAAATCAGTGTTTGATTTCTAATTATAAGTTTTTTTTTTTTTCTTCTTATTACTTCATTTTCAATTTTTTGCTACTTTTGTGTAAAATATGTCTGTTTTTTATATATAAATATATGTAAAACATGTAAAAGCCCACAAGTCGTTTAAATGAATAAATAAAATAAAATAAATAATTTTTGCAAAAATGTTAGAGATGGAACAAATTTATTAATGTAAATCGATCAAATAAAAAAATAATTCATTTGATGTTGTTCATTAAAAAAAGTATAAAATGTCTCATTTTTGGTGAATCATTGTCTTAAACACACTATAATAGGCTTGTTTTTGCGTTTTTAAATCAATTTTCGGAAACAGAGTTTCATGTTTGCATGAAAAAACTGATAAAATCGATTTGATTGGTACATGGTCAGTGATCAGTACTTTCTCATCACTAGTAACATTAGTTTGCCAGCTGTCATTTTAATCTTACGAGATTTAATAATAAAAACTATTGTGAAATAATGATTTTACGTACTGTATTTAACGTACTGTACTGTACTGTACTGTATTTTCGGTTTTGATTTCCGGCCATGTCACAATTACATTTTCTAAAGCCCGGGTGATTGTATTTAAAAAACGGCTCCCGAAAATACCTACTTTATTTTGAAAACAACACTTTTAAAAAACGCGAAGGGACAATTATTTTTATTTTTACTGATTAAACCGACTTCGTTTTGTTAAACTATTAATTTCACTGAATTGAACACGCACTTTGTAACACTTTGAAATTGCCAATTGTTGTGCAATTACAAAAACGCCATTAAAATTCATTCAATTTGGCGGGTAACGCAGTGCAACAGCCAAGACGTTTGCCTCATTCACGTGTATTCAGGGTTCGATTCCTGATCAAATCAACACATTTTAAAACTACGATACTTCACTTAAAAGCACTCACTAATAAAAAGCAAAATTGTTGCACTAAACTTTAATTGTAAACTTAATTTAATTTATTTTTAAAAAGGAAAGTTGACACTCCTAAGCATTCAAGTTTTTAAACAAACATCGGCAACCAGATTTTCATTTTTTTAAACTGAATTAAAAAAAATAAAGAGCAAAAACACCCCACTTTAAATTAATAGCGTGGCAAAATATATTTATTTTTAATGCGTGTGTTCCCTGGTGGAATTTTCAATACGAACTGGCGCTGGGAGAATTTTCAGTCCGAAAACAGTTTTCACAACATTTTGAACAAAATGCAACAATAAATTATGTACCTACCTTTGAGAATAAACCACAGAATTGTGACTGATCGAAATGTTCAGGAACCAAGATTTTGTGAATGTGCTATTTCCAAAACATCACAACTTTTTAACCAAATAAGATAATTTCATTCTATAAAGAACTTTCAATTAAAAATTATTATTATTTAGATAAAAATAGTAAGAAATAACAACAGCGATGGAAAATACCTTAAATAAGGGAATATAGAAGTCTAGCATCTACAGGGCTTATGACCTGTCAATGGCTGGTTTAAGTGGCCACTTTACACACTGTGTAACATTCACCATTTCGCCTATGTTTGAACATCCATATTTCTTCAATTCTTCCATTTGTTAATTTTAGTAAAGTTAAAGAGCTGAAACCTTTATTGCTGTGAAGAGATTTATCTGACTGAATTATTTCACATACTAGGCAACGCCTGAAAACAAGTCCAAGAAGAAGATTAAAAAAATTGAAAAAATGTTGAAAAATTGAAAAATCACGAGTCACGAAACAACAAAAATTGTTTTCAGGCGTTTCTTAGTATGTGAAATAATTCAGTCAGATGAATCTCTTCACAACAATAAAGGTTTCAGCTCTTTAACTTCACTAAACTCAACAAATGGAAGAATGGAAGAAATATGGATGTTCAAACATAGCCGAAATGGTGAATGTTACACAGTGTGTAAAGTGGCCACTTAAACCAACCAATGACAGGTCATAAGCCCTGTAAATGCCTAGACTTCCATATTCCTTATTTAAGGTATTCTCCATCCCTGTTGTCATTTGTTAATCTTAATGACTCCCGAGGGGGTGAAATCCAGTCTTTTGTCTGCGAACATTTGGACAAACTCAAATAATGTAACAACAATAGTACATATTAAAATAGCATGTCTGATGCACTTCTGATGTTTTTGCATTTAAAATGCATTTTCAAGAACTGAAAGATTTAAGAATGGGGGCAAAAATGAGTGGTATAACTCTTGACTGTCTTCTGCATGCTGATGATGCCGTGCTTCTTGCTAGCAGCAAAGAGGGCCTGCAAGTCTTGGTAACAAAAGTCTCCGAAGTATGCGAGAAAAGCGATTTGCTTATGGATGTTGATAAATCGAAAGTGATGGTCTTTGAAAGGGATGAAAATATAACTAAATGTGAGATCAGAGTAAACGGAGGTATTCTGAATCAGGTGGAAGAATTTGTGTATCTGGGAAGTATGTTTACTAGGGATGGCATGACTGAGAAAGGTTTTGAAAGAAGGGTGAGTGCCGGAAACAGGGTGAACGGTTCACTGAAATCTACTTTGGCAAACAAATGTTTATCGCAGGAGGCAAAACTAGCAGTTCACAATGGAGTTCTTGTGCCAACTCTAATGTATGGGAGTGAAGTTATTGAATTGGAAAAATAATGATGAAAGTAGGTTAAATGCTGTCGAAATGCGATCCCTCGAGCGAATATGTGGTAAAACGATGATGATAGGTGCACAAATGTCGAGATCCGTGAACTATGTAAGGCTGAGACTTGCATTATCGACAGGATCAAGAAAGGGGTGCTGCGTCGGATTGAACGTGTAGAGAGAATGGACAGCGAAAGAACGGCTAAAAGGATCTACGTTGCGAATGTTGATGGATGCAGAAAACGAGGAAGACCGATAAAGACATGGCACGATCGAGTCCATCAAATACTCGAAGATGGACATGTCAAGAGTAGGAATAATCGGGGTGTATGCATGAGATGTATGAATGTAGCGGAAGCGAGGTCTGTATGCAAAGACAGAGCTATATGGCGTTATATCCTCTCTGCCTACCCCTACGGAGAAACGGCGTGATGGTTTGTTTGTTTTTATTTGAAAATGCATTTTTATACTTCTTCTTGGACCAGGTGAATGTAATGCCATAAAACAGCAATTATTGTTTGTATATAGGGAAAATTTGGTTAGTTTAATAATGCCCTATTCAGTATTTTGTTTTATCTTGAATACCTTACCAAATTATAACAGTATGTCTGTGTTGTCTTTTTTTATATTTATATACATATATATATATATATATATATATATATATATTTGGACCCCTGTATTTAGTAGCCTTACGTGTCATGTACAAGGCTGAGGTATTTAGAAAAAATCGTTTTTGTTTGTCTTGGAAATGGAATGTTCGATCACTGATTTTGTTTTAATACCTTTATGAGTCCAATTACCATGGTTGCAAAGTCCAAGAACTGGCGCGTGATAACTACTTTTAACTACAGTGTGGATATCTGTTAAGGATATCCCATCTTTCCTGCATTCTGCTTCAAGGTTATGGCGTTGTAAACTGAAAAATGGGCACTGAAATAACAGATGTTCGATACTCTGTGAAGAAATATCATCGCATGGACAATAGTCATCATATAGTCTTCTCATAGCTCCGTGTCCGGTAAAAATTTGTCTGTGTTGTCATTATTAGAGCATACATATACATATGTTTACGTGTCCACCATTTTAAGATAGATATTATGTGACATCATAGCCGCGCCGCGCAAAAGCTAAAAGAATATTTATAAAGTACGACTTCAATCCAATTAGCTGGTTATAGATATTACTTTGCCCACGTCATGTAGGAATACATAATATTTTAAAATCCTAAATGCTGTATTATTTCCATGTTTTCATTTATTTTTTCAGTTTTCCTTTATTTTCATTATAATTATAATAATTACGGAAAACTTACATAGCGCCATTTTCGTAATATAATACCTCAAGGGTGCTTTACAAAGTGATTATATAAAGATATAAATTTAATTTTAACTTTTTAATCTAGGTTGGGATCCGTACATTATGTAAAGCTGAGATAAGCATTATCGACAGAATCAAGAAAGGGGTGCTGCGTTGGTTCGGGCATGTAGAGCGAATGGACAGCGAGAGAACGGCTAAAAGGATCTTCGATTCGAATGTTGATGGATGCAGAAAACGAGCAAGGCCGAGAGAGACATGGCACGATCGAGTCCATCAAATACTTGAAGATGGACATGTCAAGAGAAGAAATAATCAGCGTGCGTGCATGAGAAGATGTATGAATGCAAAGGGAGGGGGGTAAGTATGTCTGTAAGACAGAGTGATATGGCGTTCTTTCCTCTCTGCCTATCCCGACGAGGAAACGCCGCGATGGTTTGTTTGTTTGTTTGAGAAAGGTATCATTTTACTGTTGGATGCTGTGGCATCATCATCCTTTTTAATATATTTTCAACCTTTGGCTGGATTCACTCTGAGCGGAGAAATAAATATGGGATAGAAAAAGGCGGAAAACTGTATTTCTTCTATTAATATAATAATTCTTCATCAACTGTTGGATGATGCCAGTACTCCCATGTGGCTGCGAAACCTGGCACCTTACCAAAACTCGGCAAGTAATCACTCGAGCAGAATATATGATATAATATGATTCGATTTCATAACTAACATTGAAGTCCAGCGGTCTCCCAAAACGAGCGTTTTGAGGGTGCGACTTTAACCTGGCTCGGACACATGACTCAGGAGAGCCCTAACCAAAATTGGATCGCTTCACACCTGTGTTTTTTTAAATTTTTATATGGGAGTTGCTTTATTATTTACCTTGCTTATAACATACGAGGTTTATATTTCAAAAGTGGATTTTTCTGCAATCAAATTTCCTTAAATTTATCTAAACTGTTGGGATCAGGAGGGATATTTTAAAGTGGGCCAATCAGGAACTTCTCAGCATTTGCTAATGTGGAGAGAAAACCACTTAAAACTCTTCAGGAGAAGCCGGCCTGTTGGCAGCAGTCAACAGGCCTTCCGTTCCACTAGAGGAGTGTTCGGCATTTTCTTCCCTACTTTGGTTTATTTTATCTTCACGCCTGCGGGCTGCCGTCGGCGTCGTCTGGAAGGCCATCGATGACGATCTTTCGGCTTTATTCGACGGTACTAAGGTACGCGGGATTAGCGCGGGAGGAGGCGATAGGGTCTCCCGAAGACGTCTGGGCCTCAATTACAAACGCTGTCGTCATCTGTACATATCGGACCATAAGATGCACATTTTACTTTGAAAATTCAACAAAAAACTCGGGTGCGTCGTATGGTCCGATGCGTCCTATAGTCCGCAAAATACGGCCGTTAAAATGGCGTCAAAAAACATGTTTTTTTGTTTTTGATATTTCATTGTTAATTACAATGCGGATATCCTAAACAATCTTCTGAGCACATCATGTGGGCTTGTCCCTTTCCCCCTCTCTTTGATTACCGAATGGAGCTTCTCGCTACTACCCGTGGCCCTGTTATAGGTCCTGTCGGATATACAGATCTGGTGGCTTCTAAAAAGAATTTCGAGGCTTTTAAAAAGTTTTGTAATCATTTCGGCGAATTGATCATGTCCAATCAATTTAATCCCAGTCAGTGAAGAATTCACTTCCCTCTTTTCTCAATCCTATGAAGTACATATTATGTACTTCTGGATTACTTTCTTTCAGCACAAAGATGCTAAGGCTACCAGATTTCAGAGAGCTCCTTCGGGCAGCTTTTCTCGTTTGACAACGAGCAAATTTTCCGTGTATGTGGGCACCGCCAAGGAGTCTTTTGTCCTCAGATGCGGTGTGCGGTATGTGGTGGGCAAGCTGTACATATCGAGACGGTATATTTAAATTCTGTACTATCTGTATCTACCTCGGTATGTTCTACCTACTTGTCATATCGACATCATATGATCGAAACAAGCTAATGATAACCGCAAACAATTAGTCCGCGTTCCTAACGTCATTAACATTTAAAATAGTTCTCTTTTTTATTTCAAATAGGCTTCTGCGATAGAAAGTGCCCACATCAAAGCGATTATAAACGCCAATAAATCCCAATTCAAGCAAAAAAAGCTTGCTTGAACATGATTTTCCAAAGACTTTTGATACATGCCAAGACGATATGCTTAACGATCGTCTGTATTTATCTACCGAGCGACTACGAAGCCGGCTCCTTTAACCTCTCGATACGTACACTCCGGAAGACAGTAAAACAGACGGAAAAAATATAATAACTCAATTTATGTTTGACATTGGTAACTTTTTACGGCTAAATGCTCTTGTATGTTAATAGGGCAGCATCTAGCTAGTCTAGCCACTGCATCTAGCCGCTTGTTTTCAAAACTGACAGTTATGTCGAAATTGAATTCTTCAAAATTTACGTATTTCTATCTCATATTTTAACAGCCTATTAAGAAAAAACGTAACAACCTCAGAACGATGAAAAATTTAAATAAATCGGAATTAAAGGAAAAATTGCTCGGTGGAACAAAACTATTCCGGTCACTTTTCATTCATAGATAAACGTATCGAGGGGTTTTAGACCTGTCGACGTCGGTACAAACCTATTTCTTTACATCAAAACTTGATGGTGGGGGGGTCGGTAGTATATATTTGTAATCGGTCGGTAGAATTTTATCTTAAACCATGACGTCATACTGAAGCAATGTCATTTTAGTGCGTAGATTTGTGTACCGTGACGTACGCTTCCCCTTGTTCCCGATGTACCTACCCAAAACTTGAAGGTAGGGGGGTTGATAGTGTATATTCGTAATCGCTCGAGAAAATTTATCTTCAACTTTACCGTCATGGTGAAGGTATGACGTCCTTATCTTCCAATCATAATCGAGACCCTGGTAATGTCCGCATACTCCACTTAGGGGCGAATGTGGGGAAAAAAAGAAAAATATAAATCGTAAGCGTGTGCTTGTACTATTTTAAATACTAAAAAATAATTTGTAGGTGTCATCTTTTACTATTAATTTGAGACCGCACCTTTGTTCCTTGCAGAAAAGGTCCAGGAAAATCTAAATTGTTTTTTTATTCAATTGAAATCATGATTTTAACCCTCCCTCCCTGGTGATGTGTAGCTAGTACATATTGCGTCTAATAACCATAATAATATATTTATAAATAAAATTAATATTGGGTTTAGATTTTCAGTATTCCTCCATTACACATTTATTTTATTTTATTTATTTATTCACACTCTTTATCAAAATACAATTCCATGTTCACTTTGCCAACTAACAAGCTAACAAGGGTACATACCCCGTCCCAAGCTAGGCAATTACATTTTAATATATTATAATAGTTAACAAATTTATATAGAGCACAGACAAACAAAATATAAACTTATTCTGATACACATTTTGATTCATATACATACAGCATACACATATATACACATACACACATATATGTATATATACACATATATACACATGTACATACACACACACGTACATACACCCGTGCGCATACACATACATACATTCATAAAAACATAGACAATTTATTTATGCGAAACTTCATGGTTGTCATTTATAAAAATAATTAATAATTTAATAAATTAATATTTTACATTAATAATTTGTTATTAAATAATAATTACAAAAAAGCATTTTATCGGAAATCGGAGATAAATTACAAATAGTATCAAAAGTATACTCTCAGTCAGTCACGTAGTCCAGTACTATATAGCTACTCAGTGGCTCTCGAGAATTTTGCGCGGGAGCACGTTTCGCCCGAGTTGTTAGCGATACCCAATGGTTTTTTTCATATTTTCAGCAGTAATATTTGAAATATTATCATCTTCGAATTAAATTATGGTTAATTAAAGCCATTGCCTATAAAGGTTCCATTTTTCCCTTTTTAAATCTCTTATTTTTAATGTGTAGTGACTACACAGCACCGTAACGCGCGGGTGTTTAAGGGAAGGTTAGTAAAATTCATTGAATTACATCTCACTGTTTCAAAGTTAGCAATGGTTTTGCAGTACGCACTATGTTTGCTTACGCGGAGGTGAAAAGTGTCAAAGATGAGTCACTAACAGTTTTATATGTAAATGTATTACGTCATGTCAGTGCCTATATAAAAATACATTATTTTTATCATAAATATTCATTTTATGGTTATTGATTGACAAGTGTTTTTTTCCTGATACAATAAAGCATCTCAGCAGCTGTGCGTTCGTATAATAATCATTGTAATATTCATATTGGCCTTATGACGGGATTGAAATTTCGCTAAAAATATGCTGTAGATAATAATATATTATCTTTTTAAAAATAAAAGCAAAATTTAATCGAAGAATATTCTTTTATTTTTATTAATAATAAAAATTGTATTTGGCAACTCACTGGATTTTAAAAAAATAGCGTATTCATATTATCAATAAAATATACCGGGCGAATCGATATTTTTAGTTGGGTCGATAAACTAAATCTATTAATACAATATTTGAGTTTGTCCAAATGTTTGTAGACAAAAGACTGGATTTCACCCTCTCGGGAGTCATTAAGATTAACAAATTACAACGGCGATGTCTTCTATACTATTTGATTAAACTTCCATATTCACTTCTTTAAGGTATTCTCCATCTCTGTTGTAATTTGTTCATCTCAATGACTCCCGAGGGGGGAGAATCCAGTCCTTGTCTACAAAAATTTGGACAAACTCAAAAAATTGTAGATAAATCCACCTGGTCCATGAAGAAGTATGGAAATTAAAAAAAATAAGATTTTCAGGAAATATATATGTATATATATATGTTTGGATAATTTATAAATATCCCAGCACGTCTTGCAGCTACAGAGCGCATGGACAAATGGGATTCTAGTTCCTCGTCTCCAATTATGATATATTACAATTATTATATATATGAGCTAGATAACACGTCTTGCAGCTACAGAGCGCATGGACAGCAAGAAATCTAGCCCCCATTTACATTTTATTTGACAATGAAGTTTAGAGTTTAAGTGATAATTTGAAAAACGAAATAAAAAACAAATTTATAAAAAAGAAGTTAGACTACAAGTCTCGCAGCTACTGTTATTTACAACATATGTTATATAATATATAACATATGTTGTATATACATATTATATACATATTATATATATATATATATGTGTTGTTACATAATATATATTTATATATATATATATATATATATATATATATATATATATTTTGAAGTGTTACATTCTCAATTTAGTTTTTTTTTTATTGTTTATTTATTTATTTCTGTTTACCATACATTTTTATTACTTTTTTATATTATTTTGTATATTTGCCAAACACAAGAGCCAGACTATTTTTTGGCAAGTTCAACACAAAGGTTTACTGACAAAAATTTAAAAAAGAAAAGAAAACAAAAAAAGCCTTGTACGTCGGTGAAATATTTCAATTACACGAATCTCACCCGTATAAATAAAGGTTTCAGCTCTTTAGCTTCACAAACATTAACATATGAAAGATTTGAACGAATATAGATGTTCAAATATGGTCAGAATGGTGAATGTTACACAGTGTGTAAAGTGGCGCTACAGCAGCGCTTATGACAGGTCATAAGCGCTGTTGTAGATATCTAGACTTCTATATTACCTTCTCTAAAATCTTTTTCATCTCTGTTGTTATATGCATTTGCGTAAATCATTGCCTAATAATAAAGATGAAAATAGTGTATTCAATAATTCAGGAGTTCACCAATTAAAATGCAATTCTTGTCCTTCAGTTTACGTTGGAAAACAAAAACACAAAAATGCCTAGAGTGCTTCATCTCTGTTGTAATATGTTAATATTAATGTTGTCGGTATGCCCGGGGTTACCCTACGCCTACGCCCTACACTAGCCTACGCCCATCTTCAAAGCACCAAGTAAGGATTCGTTTGCGACAACTTCTAAAAAAATCAAAAGCTGGCGGCGGAAATCGACAAGATGTCACGATCGCACCGACACTTAACAGAATATTTCAAATTATAAAAATATGTAAATTATGTTTACTTCTAGGGAACCGGGGAAATACATAACGCATTATAATACTGAAATAAATAAAAAAAGTATTTATTTTTAACTTATACTCTGTGCATGTTTTTGGATTGGTGGGTCCATTGCTTAGTTATTTTACCTTTTTTCCAACCTTTTTTAATCAAATCGCAACAGTTTATATCATCAAAATCATATTTCAATGAACCTATTTTGCCTACAAAAAACCTTTTTTTAGCGTTAAGATATAATATTTAGAGATGACACTATATACAAATCCAAACTAAAAAGTCGTCCCCAAAGGAAAGGGAATGGCGTCATGACGAATGAATCGCACGTCATATTATTTAGAGATGACACTATATACAAATCCAAACTAAAAAGTCGTCCCCAAAGGAAAGGAATGGCGTCATGACGAATGAATCGCACGTCATATTACACCGACTTTGACAAGCAAAACAAGTAGTACAGTAAAAAGCACGGACTGTTTACATTGGTCTACTATAAGTTATATTCAGTATGCCGACTTGACAAGATAGCTCACGACTGGTATTGATTATGATAAAAACGTTACTTCCAGGTTGATTTCGGGGGTTAAGGGTCATAAGGCGAAACTAGATAAAACAGTTTAAAAAAAAATACTGTCTTTTAAGGGTAACAAATAAAGAAAATAAAAAATACAGTTAATAGAGCATAAAATGTTTTAGAGACAAAAATATGAAACTACGATTTCGTCTATATGACCCTAACTTGCGCTTACATTAGTAAATTAACAAAATGATGTAAAAGGCGTTTTATTCTTCTGACTTTAAACAAAACGCTTCATTTGTAGTTTCACACAAATTTATCTAGGTAACTACTTATCGGATGAGTTTCATCTTTTTGTCACTAACAGGATATTTTGTTTGGATATCAGATTAGTACTTAACACAAAACAGCATTTTTTGTAGTTTCGCCCTTATGACCCTAAGCCCCCGATTTGTGCAGTATCTTAGCGTACGTTTATATGCATTTTAGTAATTGCGAGGAGAAAAATTTTAAAAGTAGCCGGAGATCGCTCGCAATAGATTAAAGTCCGTTCTATCAAACATATGCCAATTGGCCTCAAGTTGAGGGACCATATTTCGTACGCTCATGTTTACTTTAGTTATATACCTCAATGATGATTTTTAGTTCATTAAAGAATCAGAAAGTTACTACAATCCGATTAATCATATAAAATATATTAATCATCAATTTTAATCGGATTGAATTAATTAATAGGTAGGCAGAAAAACCTCACATTTGCTGTCAAATGCATACAAATTAATATTTGCATCATTTTAAGGGTTGATTTCAATTAGGACAGATGATATATTTATTTTTTATGGAAAATGTATGCTCAATCTGCCCAACTTATTTTTTACGCAATGGAAGTACGTGAATTGAATATTATATAACTACTAACTAACTAACTAACCATCACGCCATTTCCCCAGAGGGGTAGGCAGAGAGGATAGAACGCCACACCACTCTGTCCTGGCACACTTCCTTTGCTTCCTTCACATTCATACATCTTCTCATGCACGCACGTCGATTATTCCGACTTTTCACATGACCACTTTCAAGAATTTGTTGTACTTGATCATGCCATGTCTTTCTCGGCCTTCCTCGACTTCTACAACCAGACACATTCGCATCATAAATCTTTTTAGCCGTTCTTTCATCATTCATTCGCTCCACATGACCGAACCATCGCAAAAGACCTTTCTTAATTTTGTCGATAATGCTTAACTCAGCCTTGCATTCTGCTCTAATTTCGACATTAGGGCACCTATCATACATTGTTTTTCCGCACATTCGCCTGAGGGATCGCATTTCAACAGCATTCAGTCTACTTTCATCCTTTTTTTTCCAACTCCATGCTTCGCTTCCATACATTAGGGTTGGTACCAGAACTCCATTTGAACTGCTAATTTAGCCTCTTGCGATAGACACTTATTTGCTACGACAGACTTTAAGGCACCATTAACTCTGTTACCGGCACTAACCCTCCTTTCAATATCCTTGTCCATATTTCCATCTCTAGTAAACATACTACCCAGATATACAAATTCTTCGACCTGTTTCAAACTATCTCCATTTACTACAATCTTACATTCAGTCATAGTTACATTTCTTTCAAAGACCATGACGTTCGACTTTTGCACATTCATTAGCAAATCACTCTCCTTGCACACTTCGTAAACCTTTGTAACCAAGGATTGCAGTTCCTCTTCGCTGTCAGCTAGGAGGACTGCGTCATCGGCGTACAGAATATTATATTAAGTGTTAAATTCATTTCAACAGAGAGGGAAAACATATAAGAGAAGGGAATATGGAAATCTAGGCATTTACAGGGCTTATGACCTGTTATTGGCTGGTTTAAGCGGCCACTTTACACACTATGCAACATTCACCATTCTGCCCACGTTTGAACGTACATTAAGGTTTATCTGAGCAAGGATATCATGGGCATCTATACAGTTAGATATATTTTTGTGCAAGAATATCAAACCAGCCAAAATACTTCTGAATTCTAAGTTGAAGATATGGACGTACTCTAGACGATCATAATAGTTAATTATGACAGTGTTTGATCCAATTCTAAATATAAAGGATTTTAAAAATTTAGGTTGCACAGATTCAATCCGCGTTATATGGATATTATAATTAGGAGACCATATTATAGAATTAAATTCAAGCAAACTACGAACAAATAATTGATACAATGTAATTGCAATTTTTGAATGGCTTAGATATTCGCAAAATAAATCCACAGATTTTGGACGCTTTCTTTGAAATGTGTATAAAATATAGAATCCCTTCCAAAGTTTAAAGCGGCTTTGAGGACTTGGATCAGCATGGAAAATACAGATATACACCTATTGTGAAAGAGTCGTACAACAGCATATTCTAAACTTTGATGTCTTAATTACATTGTTTATGTCATTTTCCTGTTATTTCTGTATGATTTTTAATGGCATTGTCATATTTGTGTTTGTAGACCAAAAAATTCACCAAAAACAATAAAAAAGGAATGGCCCACGCTCAGACGTTTAAGTCTTTGTGGGCATTTTTTCCAAATTTAAGGCTATGTTTATTTTTAGAATATGTATTTTTTCTCCTTTTCTCTTCTAATGTTTAATAAATATAATGTATAAAATATGTAATTTAATGCATGCATAATATGTAACAGTATGGAAAAATAAATAAAAAACGTGATGGTTGAATTTAAGCTTGTTATCAAAAAGTATTCGAAGATCTCGAATCGTCTCGACGTTCATTAAAATTGTGTTGTCGATTGAATAATTGATAACGATTTTATTTATTTTTCTTGTGAATGTAATTGACATATATTTATTTATATTAAAATGTAAGTCGAATATAAAGCATATTATTTAAAACATTTTCTAGATCAAATATAAAAAAGTCAATTTCGCATTTTTGCCCATCCGTTGTTGATCAACGATCACGACGATTTGTTCGACTCGAAATTTCACACTCTAGCCTGAGGAATTCTAAATCCTACAAATAAATGCTTAAGATGCAAAGACTCCGATTTCCTGTTTCATTTTCGGAATCCATTGTCTATGCCACGTCCACAAAGGCTAAGTACCTAATTTAGTTTATGACGGGAGGATCACACCTCGGCCCTTTCACGCGGTAATTGCTTGCGGATTTGTTCAAACATTTCACCTGTAGAGAGCGAAGGATGCCGGGACTGCTTTACGGCCGGAGCTTATTGTCTGAGCATACAATACTGTAAAGAGATAGATTGTAGTGGAGTGTAGGGGATCCGAGGAGACACCCGACGATCTTTCTCTTTGTCAAAGGCCTAACCTTGAACGCGAACTGCAAAAGGCGGCGCGTGAATTTCATTATTATTTTGGAAAAGCTTAAATAACTATTTTTTTTAAAACTGACAAACAAGAATAAATTTGATATTAAATTAATTAAAAGTAGATACTAACATAGGTATAAGCAAATAATATTTTACAATGCGATATTTTTCACAGAATTTTGGAATTAAATTGATCGTGGTAAACATACCAGAGAAAATGTAAAATTTAGACTCCCATTTAGAAAAAAGGCAAAGTCACGAAATTCAATTTTGGGACTGAGGGATCGCATTTCGACAGCACTGGCACTCGAACTCCATTGCACAGTCAGAAGGTTTAGAAATATGTGTTAAATAACTTATAAATTGTAATTAGAGCACACACAAGAATATGTTTATGAGTGGCCTATTTTAAGATTCAAAATAATAAAATTAAAAAAATAATAACATATTATATAGCATAATTTTTCTAGTATAATATTATCTATCTTTCTTATAAATACGATTCTGTGACAGCATTAAATTTAATTTGACTTAAAATTTCAGTGCCCGGCGCTGACCCTTGTGGGTTTCTTATTATTTTCATTTGTCAATAGACTATTAAACCAAGCCAAAAAAAAAATTTTTTTTAAGAATTCTAGCCATATGGGAATAAAACCATAGTTCTATGGTTATCGGTATGAAAGAGTAAGTTTTGTCTGAGGTTTCTAGTTGGGATATTTAATTTTATCGAGCTCAGTAGTTCAAGCGCATCAAAGAGTGAATTGAGAATTTTAAATAGGACTAGAAGGTCAAATTTATTTCAACGGTCTGGAAGAGAAGATATATTTAAGCTAGTTTCTAACTCATTATACGTATATTGGTCTCTGGATAAGCCCAACCTCCAGCCTATCTATTTAAAAAATCTATGCTGAACTGATTTAATATTTTTGATGTGAACATCATAATATGGAGACCAGATAACAGAGGAATACTCAGGGTGCGGGTGAACTAGAGAACAGAAGAGAAGTCAGTTGTGCTTCTGTTAATGAGGACGATGAGTTTTAAGAGCATTTATTAATTAATATATACAAGTATTTGCAAATATTTAGGGAGCAGACATGGAATGATGATGACTTTGTGCAAATGTTTTAGATAAATTTACACATAGTCAAAACAAACAGAATATGATTTATAGAGGTGAATTGTTTAAATTAATTTGTTTTAGCTGACTTTATCTTGAGCATTTTACGTTTGATGAATAGGTCATAATATGATAAAGTTCTGACAGCTAGATAGAAATTATAATAATGATCGGTCATAACAGAATCTTCTTTGTCGGCTTGTTATCTACAATAAGCTATAAAGTAAATAATTGGTTCTTCCAAGAACATAATTCTCCGTAGAACTGAAGATTAGCATTTTTTCTTTTTATTTTTCCACAACGAGCATTGTGAACATCACCAGACACCTCCAGGATACCCTGTCACCAACCGCGACTCTCGCCTCCTCCCACGTCCCTCAGTTCCGCCGAATTAAGCCGAAATATCGTCATCGACTGCCTACCTGGTGTGAAAAAGAGGCGACTCGGGTTAAAGCTCTCCTGAGGCATCGCACCACGTGTCCAAGGCAGGTCCTCCGCCGCATCTCAAAACGTTCGTTACAGGAGACTGTTGGACATTAATGTTAACTAGCAGGCTATCGCCGACTGTTACACGTTTGGGATCCCATCGCTAGGCGTTTCATGCCTATATACAATCTAGCGGCCGATTTGTGAAACGTTAAAATATATACGCTAAGATTATTGTTATTAATTTGTTTTTTATTAATTGAAAAAAACAAATTGTTTTAGCAGAATTTTATTTATTTATACATTTTATCATAAATACAATTTTATTTCACTTTTCCCAGCTAACAAGGGTACATACCCCGTTCCAAGCTCGGCAATTACATTTTAAAACATGATAATGGTTTACAAGTTAATAGAAAGCACCGACTAATAAAATATAAACTTACTCACATACACATTTTGATACATATACATACACACATACGCATATATACATACATACACATATATACATATATCTATACACATATACATATACACACATATATACATACACACACATGTACATATTTCATCATTATACACACAATATTTTATATACAATTTAATCATTTTTTTTAATACACGTGTGTGGGTTTCGATCGCTAGGTGTTTCATGTATACAATATTTTTGTCGTCCTCGTTGACCGGAAGCGTGGCGTCTTATGTAATCCAGTTACTCGAAGGTCGGGTGAGGTGGTAGGGTGAGGATGTGGATGGTCGGGGGTCTGCCGCTGTTTGCCACGTTGACCGGACGTCCAGCGGGCCATTACAGAGAGAGGACAGACGCAATCAATCATTCCTTGAGTAACTATATAGGATTATGAAATCGAAGCACCTTATACCTAAGATTCTCTTCATGCGCTTAGTCACAAAACTCAGAAGTTTTGCTGCTTTTTTTTTGTTTTTGTAAGATGCCAGGGTCGTTCCCGCAAAAACTGGCACCATACAGTAGTTTAATAATCGTTATTTTTTTTTACATAAACTTAATGAGGAACTTCAGCCCTACGGGAAATTGGATACAAAAAATGTTTTCTTACGCGGGGTAAAAATTAGAGCATTAAATTGTCCGGCAAAGTTTCTTGAAAATGTACAGAAAAAATAATAAAAAATATTTTGATAAAAACGCACTACTTTAAATGACGTTACTGGTTCATGTGAATCAACATATGATCTGAGAGCTATGAAAGACTTCCGGTCTGCTTGTCGCTTCTGGACCAATAGGAAGAACTGAATGAGAATAAGCGGAAATGAACCTCTGACGTCACACGCGGAGTTATTTCAGAAACACAAAACTTTAAAAAATCGTAGCGCCGATAATACGATATGTAAAAATTAAAAAAAATAACTTTGACGTAGTTTAACAGTCTATTAACAAATAAAAAAATTGAAAAAACCACTGAACTTCCTTATTCATAGGATGCTTGCATATAGGCATAACAATATCCCGTTCTAGGAAACCTTTTAGATTATGGAACGCTTATGTAACCATTGTGTTTATGCTGTAAGTCTAGAGTTTTATAATATTCGTTGGATTGATTGTTTTTTTATCTCCTAAAAGACTATGGATAATAATTTCTATGCTCGCGGTAATGTAACATCGTGTTACCACAAGCAAAAGACGGAATATTCTAACGTTCAGAGCTTTGAAAAAAAACATGGAGACATACTGCTTAATATTCCTTTTCCATAACTTATAAAAATGCACATGTAGGAATTAGGTTGTTGTGTGTTGATTGGAGTTCCTACCCCAGTTAGATATTGACAGAGAAGACACGGGGTTGCTGTTTGATGTTTTTTAATTACGTGGCGAATAAATTATCAATTATGTCGCATGAGTATTACGGCGATTAGGAGTTAAAGTAACTGCACTTGAATTACATGTGGAGCTGGAGAGTGAACTGGACTGACTGCCGTTAACTGGTCGACTGAACTTGTTGGGCTGACTGACTGGCGTTGCCACGCCCTGAGGTCTCTTTATAGGCGACATTCCTTAGTAGTTCATTTCTTCAAAATAGGGACGATGTGAATGTACTGCGGAACGATGACCCCGATTTCATGTCCAATGCTGAAAGAGTTGCATTAAATGTGATATTGGATTCTGCCATTGCTTTCTTCGGTCATCTTATTTTAGCACGTGTGTGTCATCGATTATGGACTATGAATCCCTTGTAAATGCTTATATCGTTTCGCGTCTAGATTACTGTAATGGAACATACGCAAATCTCCCAAAATATCAAACTAATAAACTTCAATCTGTTTTCAATGCAGCAGCAAGGCTTATTACGGGAGTAAAAAAATATTCTCACATCTCACAACATCTTCGAGATTTGCACTGGTTAAAAAGCCCAGAGAGAATAAAATACAAGCTGTGCTGGACAGTATTCAAATCCCTTCATGAAATGGCTCCAAAATACCTATCGGACCTTTGTATTAGGGAAAATACATGTCAAAGAAAATCTACTCTTAGGTCAGCATTTGATTCAGGAAGAGGAAAACTTGTCGAAATCCGGCGCTCCCCAAACACTAGATTCGGAGATCGTGCTTTTGCCGTTGCCGGTCCCTCTGCCTGGAACCAAATCACCAAATCCCACTTCTTTAGACTATCATACCCTCAATTTTAAATCTGAAAATATAATATGTCACAAAAATGGCGCTTTATAAATCAGTCAAACATGATTACTAGCAGTAGTAATAGTAGAAGCCAATGGAATCCGTTTTTGCGGTAATTCAAAATTACAAATTTAAAAGTATTTTTATACTACTAATAATTAGCAAATTTTTTTTTTACCTGACCGTATTTCAAAGACATTTATTACTTTAAAAATATTTTTTTTAAAAAGCGATATTTCCCTATTTTCAAATCTAATATTCTTTACCGCTCGTCTCTATGGTGTGGATAGATTGCGATTATTGTGTCATCGACGAATGTTTTGCGTTATTTTTGCATCGCGTAGGTATTTTTAATTATGGAACACGCATACAGCACGCTTTGTGGTGAATTATTCTCACGTCATCCGCATTTTATAATTAACCGTTCAAGACTTGTTCTTCGATCTTTCCAAATTGTGTCAAATGATCAAATTGTCAGTTTCTAGAGAGTACTGAATACGTGTGAATTTTGTTCGTCTTTATCTACCGCAGCGGAAATCAAGCTGAGATTTGGATATATCTATCGCATTACGTAAATGCTTTGAGACATCAACATTTTACAACAGAGATGAAGAAAATGTTGGAGAAAGGAATGTCATTTGAGACATCTTAAAAGGTAGGAGTTTTATCTTTACTGCAGGTTCTTTGACCATAAAAAAACGTCAAGAACAAAGAATTAAGAACATTCCAGAAACAGCATACGCGCGTCAAACAGAAAGCGACAAGCTACTCTTTTAAACTACGTTCTAATTCTATTACTTTCTTTGTAGACGTCGCTCAGTACGCAACTCCCGATTTGAATTCAACTGTGCCGTGTTGTGTCGTTTTAAAGTTTACAAATACTTCTGGGATCTTAAAGAAACAGGGTGGGATCACATTTCATATGTAATTAGCATATTTAAGGAGCAAATGCATTACTTAAAAATTTAATTATTTTTCCATCAGTCAGGTTGTCGAAAAAATCAAAATGGACATTTCGTTAGTGTTGCCAGGGTAGTAATTTTTTTACCCTACTTTGCTCATCTAATGAGAGAACTAATAAAAATTGAACCTCGGATTAAACAACGCCGTGGTGGACATTTGACAGACATTATATTTAAAACATCAAATATTATTTAACATGGTATAAAAACATCCGTTTTATGTAATATAAAATTTGTTTTATATTTTAAGTTTAAAGTTCATCAATTCAATTACTCTTATTAAATGACCCTTTACTTATATACTCTGTTGTAACAATAATTTTTTCCGCGTGTACAATAAAATTTTAGGGAAATTTAGGAATTGTTTTTTTTTAACCATAAATTTGTGTTATGATTAAATTTTTTCCCATCTGGCAACATAACGCGGCGACTTCACGAATGCGCGCGGCGATAGTGGGGGGATTTATGGACACAGTCCGATGTATTCAAATATGATTCTACGTTCCTTCTGGACTATTCTTAATTCTATGATCTCTATTTATGTTTAAAATTCCTATTAACAATAATAATAAAAAAATATTTTAAAAATCTAATAATGGTTAAAAAGAAAAACTGAAAAAAATAACAAAAATATCTACACATTTAAACGAATTAAATTTTCGTATAAAAAAATAATATCTAATTGATTTGATTGAAATATTATGTAATTAACGTTTTTTTTTGTCATCATCATCATTCTCTTTCCGCACTGGATGATGCATAGGGCACTGCATTGGTACACCAATCACAGCAATATTGATCATTTTAAATGAAGTTAAAATGCTCATTCGTACGGTTCAAGTGCCAGTCCTGGGACTATGAAATATTCTAGTGTGAAAACACTTTTTTTAATAAATATTTCATCTCAACCATGTCGGGAATCGATCCCGAGATCTCTTGTATGGTAGGCAAACGCGCTGACCACTAGACCACGAGGCCGGCGATATTTTTGACAGCAATCGAATATCTAAAAGTTTTGATGTATTATAAAATATCAAAATGTAGGTAAGGAATTTATTCAAAGAGTATTGAATAATAATTACGAAATAACTTTTTAATATTAATTTAGATTGACGTCAATGTGTGTGTAGTTATATAAATCTACAAATAATTATTGTTTGTTTAGACCACTATGTGCCATGAATGTTTTTCACCATGAGAGTGAATTTAATGGAATAGCGGTCTCTTTACAATCTTATATTATTGATTTATTAGTTTAGCCGTATTTATAAATGACAGAAAGAGGCCATGTTTACTTGAGAATGTCATATGCGAATCCATTATTTGAGTAATAATTATTGTTACCACAAGTTGTAATTTGATTTATGCAAAACATTATTTGAATTGTTACACAAACATTCATTTATTATTTTGAATGCAGATAGTGAGCCATACTATACACGTTCTGTTATACTGTTTTTGAACATAATTAAAACCGATCAGAAACCGTCAAATTATTTTTTAAATATTTTTTTTATTCATAAGTCACTGCACAAATCCGCAAAATCTGAAAGTATTATGCATTCCAGGGTCTAAAACCCCTTGATACGTTTATCTACGCATTAAAAGTGTCCAAAATTTTGTTCCACCGAGCAATTTTTCCTTTAATTATGATTTATTAAATTTTTTTATCGTTTTGAGGTTGGCTCTTTTTTTCTTAAAAGCCTATTAAAAATATGAGAGAGAAATAAGTAAATTTTGAAGTCGAATTAAATTCCGACTTCACTTTGTCACTTTGATAAAACGAACGCCTAGATGTGAAAATAATGTCGCTAGATTCTCTCCTATTAACATCAAGTATCTAGGCGTTAGGAAGTTACCACTCTAAAAAACAATTTAGTTTTTATATTTTTCCCATCTGTATTACTATCTTTTCAAATATACATATGTATCGAGACGTTAAAGGAGCCGGCTTTGTAGTCGATCGGTAGATACATACAGACGGTCGTTAAGCGTACCGTCTTGGTGTATTCCAAAAGTCATACCAAATACATGTTCAAGCAAGCATTTTTTGCTTGAATTGGGATTTATTGGAGTTTATAATCGCTTTGAAGTGGGCATTTTTTACTACAGAAGCCTATTTAAACTATAAATGAGAACCATTTTAAATGTTAATGACGTAAGGAACGCGGACTAATTGTTTGCGGTCATTCCATTGGCTTGTTTCGATCATATGATGTCGATATGACAAGTAGGTAGAATATACCGAGGTAAGATACAGATAGTACAGAATAATAATAATAATTATGGATAGCTTATATAGCGCCATTTTCGTAATATAATACCTCAAGGGCGCTTTAGTTAAGTATACCGTATCGATATATACAGATGAAGATGAAAAAGTGGGGGTCAGTGCTATACAAGCTCATGACGTCACTGCGACCTGTGAGGATCTGGTGTGACGGATCCCCGTGATAGTTCGCCCTCCAAGCTCAGCGCTGTTATTCCGAACGCTCTCGCGTCCGTACATACTAAATATGCGCTATAAAAGTGTATTCTGCGGCCGCGAGAGTGTCTAAAATAGAACCCTAGATGTGATATTTTGAAGGCAAAAGCGCGCGTAGAAAACGCATTTTTGACACGTATTAGCTACGCACTACACACACGCTAACAAAGCGATCTCTTTTTGCGCTATACCGTTCAGAATACCAGCCCTGGTCAGGAAAGAGCTTTGCTACCGTGCGAAAGTCTAAAACGCAGAATGTATGACCAATGTAATTATTTTATTTTTTCATATTTTTTTCTATTAGGATCTATAATTAATAATAAAAATAATGTGACCTTACTGGGGTTACCCGTGCTGAGGACACTTAACAATATACTTTTTAAAATATTTTCACCTTTGATAATAAACAGAGAAGACAACTTAATAAACAGAGATAATTGACAAAATGTTTGACAGTTTTAAACACTACGTATTTAAGTTTTACGTGTTATACGGTTGAAAATATTACAAATAACCCTAAAAGGCTCACGTATATATTTAAAACAATTCGTAATTGATGTAAAGAAACTTTTGAAAATTTATTTTCCATTGTGCCAACCAATGTTGAAGTACGGTATAATCGGATGGGGTGGTGCGAGTGACACAGTTTAACATATACTCGTATATACTGAATATACTACCAGTATTGACATAATATGGAGCAGAAACACTTGCACTCGCCAAATCGACTATAAGGAAGCTCCGGGTAGCACACAGAAAACATGAAAGAACCATGCTACCTATAAAACTTTCTGACCGAATAAGAAACATCGAGGTATGAAAACGGTCAGGAGTAACGGGCGTAGTCGAAAGATTGGCGAAGCTTAAATGGTCGTTTGCTGAACATGTTGCCAGATTAAAAGACCAAAGATGGACTAAAAGGGTAGTCGAGTGAAGCCCTCGTGAGGACAAAAGAAGTAGAGGGGAACCTCCCCGCCAACGATCGTTAGATGATATATAAAGAATTGCTGGTGGCTGGATGTAGAAAGCGCAGGACATGGACGTATGGAGGAGTACGGTGGAGGCTTATGTTTAGCAGTGGACAGGAATAGCTGTGTGATGATGGCGATGATTTTTTAAATATTTTTTTATTGGAGTTGCTTTATTATTTACCTCGTTTATAATATACAAGGTTTATATTTCAAAAGTGGATTTTTCTGCAATTAAATTTCTTTAAATTTATCTAAACTATTGAGATCAGGGGGGATATATTGATGTGGGCCAATCAGGAACTTCTCAGCATTTGCTCTCGTGGAGAGGAAACCACTTAAAACTCTTCAGGAGAAGCCGGCCTGTTGGCAGTAGTCGACAGGTCTTCCGTTCCACTAGAGGAGTGTTCGGCATTTTGTTCCCTACTTTGATTTATTTTACCGATTGCCTGCTCTATATTGACCATGTATGATACTACCTCTCGTGTGAGTTCTTTATTACCTATCACCGATGGGATGTCGCATAGATCTTCACCCAAGCTTCTGCATCGCGCCTACAGCTGTTGTCTCTGAAAGCTGAAAAGGGGGCAATGCATCAACAGGTGAGGGACATCTTGAGGAGTTTCACCGTCGCATAGGCAGCCGTCGATCTCGGAGAATGATGGCGATGACTGTGTGAAAGACGAGAGTTTTCATTTTGCTAAATCTCCCCTTCCAAACTCAAATTCGTTAAGCAATGGGCTATTATGTAGGGGACGAGCTCCTTAATATCCTCGGGTTTAACCAGTGGTCCCCCGAGGATGAGTCTTCTTTTATATGATGTAAAGCATCACATTCGCATAGAATGTCATAGGTGTTTCCTCATCTGCACTTGAGAACCTACATCTAGAAGTTTCGGAAGGGTTCATTCTAGCAAGGTGTTTGTTGCAATGCAGGCGGGTGATCTTTATTAAACTTCGCAAGTGCCCTTTTATCAGTTTCTTCGCGTGGTGCAGACCAGATTCTTTTTGCCAGAGCATTTTGCTCTGCTTCCCGGCCCATTACCTTAGCTCGCTACGAGGAGCGCGTTGTTAAATCATTAACAGAATCCTTTGTTTAATCGTTACGATATTTCTACTTTCACGAGTCTCCCTTCGTTGGCTGTCGACAGTATGTCTGGCCGAGTCGGCATGTGCGAGCCGTAGCGCCGCCGCCATTATCAAAAATTTCAAGTGCCATATATGTCGCACCACGCGAAACCGGCCCGAAACGACAGGGCTGCGCGTACAAACAGAATCCAATACCCCGCGGAACCGCGCCGGCCACTTGCGACGTTATCACTGCGCGGCGTGTGATTTGAAAAAAAAACGTTTGACGGCTTCTAAAAATCGGAATGGGTGTCGCGCGATTTTGAGCCGTAGGGTGAGGTGCATTGGGCGGAGATTCCCATGGGCGATGCGGTGCGTGGGTTTCTTTCGGATAGAAATGTGCCCCATTCTAGAATTCTAGGAAATTGCCCGGCCGGCTAGTGCAGTGTGGGTAGCGTTTTACATTCTTAACTCAGGGACTGTCATCGAGAATATTCAAGACATTTTAAGGGCCTTGCGAGGAAATTTCTATTCCCGTATTTTCTCAAAAGATTATGGCACTAAAGCAGTGTTTTTTTTACTCACTATAGATATCTACCATTGGCGTGTCTCTACTGTTTTTCTTTTTTGAAAAATAGTTTCTAATGGGAGCCACCAGGACCATTTAGAAATCCATAAAAGCGCCCAGTTTTATCCGCCATCTTCGGACGGTACACAAATGGAAAAGGTAAAAATGTTTTCATACGTACCTTTAAAAAACTATATAAAAAAAGATGTCCCTAGAAAAACGCGACATGTTTGGCATTGATAATGAGGATCTTCAGCCCTACGGGAAATTGGATATAAAAAATGTTTTCTTTAGCGGGGTAAAAATTAGAGCATTCTATTGTATGGCAAAGTTAATAAATATTTAAATAAAAACGCACTACATTGAATGACGTCACTGGTTCATATGAATCAACCTATGATATGAGAGCTATGGAATATTTCCGGTCTGCTTGCCGTTTCTGGACCAATGGGAAGAACTGTGTGAGACGTCACACGCGGAGTTATTTCAGAAATACCAAACTTTGAAAAATCGTAGCGCTGATATACGAAATATAAAAATTGAAAAAAAAACATTAGATTAGTTTAATAGTATAGTAACAAACATTATTTTTTTTAAACCACTAAACTTCCTCATTGTAATACCAAGATTTGTGACGATGTTATAAAAAAATTTAAACGTTTTCAAACAAAGTTCAAAATTAATATGAATCGTGACATATTATTACAATGTAACGACCGTGTTCGCGGGAATAAAAAAAATTATGTAAATATATTTTTTCAACAGTATTTCACCCACCCTAATTATTTGAATCATTTGAATAAATCCGTAGCACGTGACAACACAATAAATTATTTTAATTAAATTACAAATTTAAAAGCTTCAATTAAATTAACTTAACAATAGAATCACCATGTAAAGCGCTCTTGAGGTATTTTATTACGAAAATGGCGCTGTATAAGTTATCCATAATAAATAAATAAATTTAAAAAAAGTTATATTTTCCCATTCTATCGCCCGTCCTGTATGTATCTACAAAAGTGAGGTGACACGACAAAAATGGCGGTTTCTAGATAATAATGTTTTCATTTTTAATGTGCTTATTCAGATAGTTGTGCAAAATGTTATAATTTGAATGAAGTCATTTGAATACTCCTGTCCCGCTAGGCTTGGCCCGAGGCTCCAGCGCGGCTGGCGAGTCTCCCATTCAGCCTATAACACTAACACAAATATACGTACCTAGCTTGTTACACACACACACACAAAAAAACAAACACTAGCATAGCTAATACCTCAACACTCCTCCCCCGTCCTCCTCTCCGCGTGGACGCTAAAAAAAAATACTTCGAGGCAGGTATCATAATATCGACGGCGCAGGAATTTGACCGATAAAAAAATATATGAAACAAGTATTGGTATTTTTTTCAAAGTGCTGCCTATATCCTTCTTCTTCTTCTTTTTTCCACATCCGCTCCTAAGTGGAAAATGTGGACATCAACAGTTACCTCCAGGAGACCTTATCGACGCCAGCACTCTCGCCTGCTCCCACATCAATCCGGCGCCCCTTAGTTCCACCGAATAAAGACATAATATAGTCATCGATGGCCTTCTAGGACGGCGCGAGCCCGCACGTTTAAAGAAGAGACAACTTTCGTCCAGGGTCTCCAGAGGCATGCGCAATATGTGTCCAAGCCAGGTCCACCGCCGCACCCTCAAAACGCTGTTTATAGGAGGCATCTGCGACCGTTCTCGGACTTCAATGTTAATTATAAAATCGAACCACCTTATACCTAATATTCTTCTCAAGCACTTACTCTCAAAACTCAGAAGTTTGGTGTTTTGAGCTTTCGTAAGGTGGCAAGATTCGCACCCATATAGGAGTACTGACATTAATGCCTATGATGACAATAACCCCATTACTTCTATTACGCATTATTGCGCATGCGCATTATATCTCATGACATGAGCCCAACGAAGACTTTAAAGTGCTCAAGGTGCTATATGAGTGCGCACCATTCATGTTTGGGTACTTCCTCTTCTGTTTTTAAAAGAATGTCCCAAATTTCACGCGGTAACTGGAAGTGTGAATCATGCAAATTTCAGGACCCACGCTCTAGATCCTCGAGCCCTCATGTGATTGCAAGTCAACTCTCTAAGTCACCTACTGCGCAACCTTCTCATCCGGCGCCCCCAACGATACAGGCCCCACAAATAGTGTCTTCGGCTCTTGAGGAAAGATTGAGCGAATTGATGAAATCGATGTTCGAGAAATCAATTGACTCCTTGATGTTGAAAATAAAGAAAGTAATTAAAGATGAAGTTAGCGCTGCACTTGATTCATTTGCTTTCGATATTAATAACAAAATTACAGAACTTGAAGGTAAACTTTTGCAATCCCAGGTACGTGGTAAACCAATTCGGTGATCATCAACAGTGGCTTCGAGTAAATAATGTAGAGATATCCGGAGTTCCGGAATTGAGCAATGTTTCACCCCCTGATATCATGATGAGGATTGCTAAGCTCGCTGGAGTGTCTCCGAAGCCTGATGATATCGAGTTTGCACATCGCGTGCAATCTTTTAAACCAGAGGCCGGACGTCCGAAAACCATAATTGCAAAATTAAAAAACCGTCAGCTCAAGGACAATATATTATCTGGTATTCGGAAACACAAAAATTTCTCATCTGCGAACATTGACCTACCCGGTGAACCTAGGAAGATTTTTGTTCACGACCATCTGACTCCATCTAACAAGAAACTTTTTAAAGACTGTAAATTGTTGTGTAATTCTTTAAAGTTCAATTATATATGGGTGAGAAACTGTAACATTTATGTAAGAAAATCCGACGGTTCACCACGAATCCATATTAGAAACGAATCGGATTTTCTAAAACTAAAATTATCAAAACTCGCCGTATAGTGTTATATAATATATTGTATCACTATTTTATCTTTTTTTACATACAACTTTTTACGATACTTCCATTTGCACAATTGTTCTACACACACTTGCACAATCTACCACATACATTTTTATTATTATTAAAAAATCAAATATTCAATATTTCACACTATTTTATTGTCAGAAAACTGTATCCTTATAGTGTACTATCATTTGCACACTTGTCCTGTACACACTTGCACATTCTACTGCACACAATTTTATTATTAAAAAAACAAATATTCTATATCTCGCACTTTTTTATTGTCTTTAAACTGAATCATCATAGTTATGCGCCTTTACCAAGGAGTTTAGTCACATTATTTATGGAATTATCTAAAGGTATATATTTTTCTCAGTTATATTATGTTTATGAAAGGCGATAAATTACAAATTCTTTATCAAAATATAAGGGGAATTCGCTCTAAATTATCTCTTTTTTATCAGAATGTCTTAAGTAACTGTTATGATGTAATTATAATCACGGAGACTTGGCTACGCGAAGGAATCCTCGATTCCAAAATTTGCGACAGCAGGTACGATATTTTTCGCCGCGATCGTGATCGCGTGGAAAGTGGTAAGCTCGACGGTGGGGGTGTGATGATACTGGTACATCGGAGCCTCGGTGCACGGGCGCGTCCCAAGTGGTCGCGAGTGGGTTCGGAGTGCTTGTGGGTTACCATTCCTTCGGAGTCCTTGCGCTCCCGCATGGGTTCGGCTGCGTCTTCTTCAGCTTCTCGCAACTTACATATTTGCTCTTCGTATGCCCCTCCTGACAGCATCAACTATGTAAACAAGGGTAAGAACCAAGTTTTCCTATCTCAACATATATTGCGTTTAACTTCAATATTTGAAAGTGTTTTTGAACTTGGTGGCGATGATTATTATTTTGTTGCGGGTGATTTTAATCTATCCAATATTCAATGGATTTCTTTTGACTCCCCGGTTTATATCCATAAAGGGTCAGCCGAGTTACAGGAATCAGCCAGGAACTTGATCGAATTACTCATAAAAAATAACTTTCGTCAATACAATTTGAATAAGAACTCTAAAAATAATATTCTCGACCTTGTTTTTAGTAATTTTGCATCGGAAGTAAGTCGCTCTAATTCTCCTTTAGTAAAGGAAGATGTTTTCCACCCCTCGTTAGAAATTTTCATTAATGATATTTTTACTGTCCCTCTTAAGGAAAACAGTTTACCAATTAGAAGGTTTCGGAAAGGAAACTACGATCTGATTAATGAAAAGTTTTTACAAATTAACTGGATTCAACAATTCCTCGGCTTATCGTTGGAAGATACCGTCTCCAGGTTTTATGATTTAATTAATGATTTGATCGTAACACACATTCCTCTCGACACACGTAGTCGCAAACGTTCATATCCTACTTGGTTTAGTGATTCTTTGTTAAAATTAATTAAAGAAAAAAAGAAAGTTCATGCCAAATGGAAAAAGTTTGGTAACCTTCTCGATTACGATGAGTTTGCTCTGTTGCGTCATCGACAAAAAATACTTCAGGAAGATTGTTTTCAAAAATATGTTGTATCTTTACAAAATAACATCAAATCCAACCCCAAGCAACTCTGGTCATATATAAAAGAACGTCGAGGTGGCTCTGCTTACCCTAAATCCTTCGAGTATAAAGATCAGAAATATAACAGTGGTCAGTCTATTTGTCAAGGATTCAATGATTTCTTCAGTTCGGTCTTCAGCAAACCTTGCACTTCATATTCTGTAGAAAATCTTGCACCACCATATTGTGATGACGGTAGTTTAATAGATAAAATTGAAACTACTGAAAGGGAGGTACACAAGTTCTTGTCTACACTCGACGTAAATGGAGGTGCTGGAAGTGACGGAGTACCTCCATATTTTATTGTAAAATGTGCAAAATTATTATGTATCCCTCTCAATAAAATAATTAATTTATCTCTCAAGCAAGGATATTTTCCCCTGAAATGGAAAGAAGCTCATATCTTACCAATACACAAAAAAAGTTCAAAAAATAAAATTTCTAATTATAGAGGTATTTCCATACTCAATACTTTCAGCAAAGTGTGCGAAAAAATAGTTTATTCTCGGATTTATCCAATCATAGTAAAAGGAATACCTCCCCAACAACATGGGTTTCTGAAAGGCAAATCTACTATCTCCAATTTGATAGAATTTATAGATTATGTTTTTCATTGTATGGACAAACTTGAGCAGGTTGATGTAATTTATACAGACTTCGAAAAAGCTTTCGACCGAGTGGATCATATCATTCTTATGAGAAAACTTTTAAACTTGGGTGTAAAAGGAGACGTTCACAGATGGATCTTATCTTATCTCAGCAATAGAAGCCAAGCTGTTGTTCTTGGTGGTTTTCGATCTGAGTTTGCTGATATTTCCTCCGGAGTACCCCAGGGTTCACATTTGGGACCATTGTTTTACAATGCGTATCTCTATGATATTTATGTTGTATTTATGAACGCAAGATTTTTGATGTACGCAGATGATAAAAAAATATACTTCAAAGTTAAGAATCCCCTTGACTGTCTTAAACTTCAAGATGATATAAACCGTTTGACAGAATACTATTTGAAAAATCGTATTAACGTCAATGTATCAAAGTGTTTGCTTATTTCTTTTTCGCGAGGTCGACATCCAATCCCATATCATTATATATTATCAAACCAACCTGTTCAGAGAGTTGATACCGTACGCGATCTGGGTGTTATTCTTGATAGCAAACTTACATTTGAGAATCACTTCGATGACATACTGACCCGTGCACATAGAAACCTTGGTTTTGTACTTCGTACATGTCAGGTATTTAATGATATCGCGTGTATTAAAATGGTCTACTTTGCTCATGTTCGCAGTTTGCTCGAGTATGCCTCTTCTGTTTGGTCTCCACAATATGTCACACATAAAGAAAAGTTTGAGAAAATTCAATGGACATTTCTTAGACATCTTAACTGGAGATGCAGGTATACCGATCTCAATTATATGTCTTCCTGCAAAAAACACCACTTGCTTACTTTAGAAGATCGCCGTCTACTGTTGGACATGGGGGTGCTTCATGACATACTCAGTGGACGCCTTGATAGTCCGGCTCTTTTGTCAGAGTTATCATTAAATGTCCCCGGCTACCGCACCCGTCACACGTCGAGCTCTCTATTTCATGTGCCAGCAGTTCGTACGAACTATGCCCAGAACTCTCCACTTATACGTTTTGCTAGTGAATATAATTTGAACTTTCCCCTTATTGATCCATTTGATTGTAAAAAAATAACATTTAAAATGCGCGTCTTAAAACATTCTTTTTTGTCTTATACTTAGTTTCAATAATAACGTTTTATTTTATTTTATTAAATTTTATCTCTATTTCTTAATATTTTATATATATTTATATTTTCGATACCTGACATCCTCTTTCCAATATAACACCCACACACCCACCCTCTCACTCACTTACACTCACACAAACACACTAGTATGTATTGTACGTGTATTTAATGTATTTCTGTGGATATCTGTCATTGGTTTTATTCTCTGTATATGTTATTTGTTATATTTGTATTACATGTATTACTGTTGATATCCCCAATAAATAAAATTAAAAAAAAATTAAAAAAATTAAATCTCAACTGTCAAATTAATGACACATGCATGATTCATGCGTGAAGAGAAACTTGAAACTGGCAGAGGATGGATGAAAGCAGAGTAAGCGCCGTTGAATTGTGATCTACGTGTTGCAAATAATAACTTTCATGGATAAATTTTAAAGTATTTATTGTGTATGCAGATTTATTGTGTATGCAGACTTTTAAAGTGACAATTTCTATGATTCTTTGAATAGTGATTTTAAGGCTAAGTGTCCACTTGAGATAAAATCTCAAAATAAAGTCTCGAGATCGGTCTCAGAGTGTTGTCCATTTGAGATCACTTGCGGTCTCGAGATAGGTATGAGAGACTCGACACTGACTTTAGTCTCCGAGACCGATACAATTACGTGTCGACCAAAGAGTCAACACGCAGTCTGCTGTGTGACTTGATCGCACGTATATGTGTTTTTATTTTTCAAAGTGGATTCACGTCAGGCCCTAGCTATTTTAACTGTGCAAAAATCGACTCTAAAAAAAAAGGTGAGGAAAAGGGTGGATCGTCAAATTGATTTTGGAGCTGGTACAACTCTCGTAAATGAGTAGCGGTTAGAGGATGCACAGCAGTTAAATATGTTTATTTGGATGTCTGCAGTGGAGTTTGAACTGCTTTTAGATTTTGTAAAACATGCACTCATTTTCTTATCACGATTCCTGTACAACTTGTGATTAACATACCATAAAAATTCATTTTCATCATAAAGATTTATTAATTTAAAAAATTCCTCATCTGTACATTGTCGTACGCTCATTTAAATTAATTTAATCAATTTAAACACAAAAAATGCAATACGCTGTTCGATAGTGCTCTCAGCTTTTCTGACATTGACGGAAGACTGGAGACTACATCTCGAGTGCAGGAATAAACATGTCCACTTTTATCTCGGCGACCAGTAACGACTAGCCTCCGAGAGTGCTCTCAGGCCCATATACATTTGTGAGCTCTCGAGACTATTTCGTCGCAAGTGGACACTAGTAGCCTAATTTCAAATTTTGAATTCATATCAAAATAAATGTAAAATTATTGTCTTGTCCTCATTTATAAACCACAGATCTGATCTAAAAAAAAAACATAAAAAATATACAACCTCACATACACTGAAATCTTCAGTGAAAACTTGACATTAGAAATTTTCCGTATTTAGTCTTCATCAGATCTTCAGAATTATATCTTGGTTCAGGCTCAACATATAAGTAGTTCGTCTAGTAAACAAATGTTGAACCATACGTTAACTACTGTAGCAGCATATTATTTTTATCAAACCAAGAAAATTTTAGCAAACCGACTATATTACAAAACAGAGCTTGAAGAATCATTTTGAATAAACCGATACACAAGAGTAAATTTGTTGTTAAATGAATTCAAAGTACGAACTAGCTGACAGGCGTCTTACGCTTAGATGAGCTACGTCTTCGGCGAGAGAAAAAGTTATTATGACTCTACGCAAACAGCGCACTAAATTCAGTGATCGCGCATTTGCGGTCGCAGGCCCTATGGCATGGAATGCTCTCCAGCAGAGGTGCGAGGCAGTGACAGTGAAGTGGTGTTTAGCGCTATGATTTTTTTAAGTTTTTTTGTTTTGAAATTACTTCACGTGTGACGTCACAAATTCTCCTTGGTGAGTTTTGCTGATTTGTGGATTGGTTTCCCGTAAACCTAAAAACACTATATCATTGGTTGATTCCGAATAAATGGTGACGTAGTTCGTTTTTATAAACATCATTTTTTATTTCATACATTTTCAAGAAACTTCGCCATGCAATGTATTGCTATATTTTTTACCGCACCTAAGAAAACATAAAAAGATAGAAATATGTCAAAAGTCGAAATAATCGGCGCGTGTGCATGAGAAGATGTATGAATGTAGGAGAAGCGAGATCTGTAGGCAAATATAGAGTGATGTTGCGTTCTATCCTCTCTGCCTACGCTTACGGGGAAACGGCGTGATGGTTTGTTTGTTTGTTTGTTTTGAAAGCACTTAGATATCGGGACATTAAAGGTTTTGTTAGGACAGAAAATATATCGAGGCTATACTGACAGAATGCATTAAACCAACAGTCTATACATATTTCAAATATATTTTTTTAATAGGTTGATTTAAAATTTTATGCTATGCCCAGAATAAAGAAATCTCTTTCATGGCTTTAAAAATATAAAAAAAGAAAATTGTGGGAGAAATAATGCGTTGAAAGAATAAAAAATCTTTAAATGCGATTATCTCGGAACTTGTTTTAAAGACTTAATGCATTCTGTCAGTAAAGCCTCGATATATTAGGACGGACAGCAACCCAAATAAACATGTTTACCAGCGCCTGATATCCCATACAGGTGAAATAGTTAAAAATATGTATTTAGAAAAAATGCCGATATTAGGAACCATCACGCATTATACATATTTACACGCGGGTATGTGTGTGTGTGCATGTATGTATGTATGACCAACACATCGGAGAAAAACGCAGATCACACGATTCCCCCTCCTCTTACCCGCCACCACCCCGGCGACCAACACAGCGAACAGGTACCTCCATAACGATATGATTAGCTCGTACAATATCAATATGAGAATGAGTAAAAGTGACTTTGAGAAAAGAAAACATCCCAACGAAGGATAAAGCGCCCGCCCGGTTGCAACGAAATGTTTCTTTTTGTGCAAAGATTTTTCTTAGATGTGATTATAATGTAAGTGGGTCTGTAGTCTACATTGTTTGTCCTTGTAAAGGAAGTTTCAATGCATTAAAATAATAAAATGAGACATTAAATTAATAACACGTGGTGTTATCATAATTGTCTCTGGTGAAAATATGTCAATCGAAGTTACTGGCAGCTCACAGCGGAGTTCGATCCCGATTTGCGACTTGTATATTTATTTATTATGTGTACGGCCTAAGCCAATTATAACAGATAAATTAAGAAACGTGTACAAGAAACTGAACAAAAATAACATAAAACTGCGTAGCAAAGACAAACAAGGGCAATAAAATAGTTATCTAACTAACTAACTAACTAACTAACCATCACGCCATTTCCCCGGAGGGGTAGGCAGAGAGAATAGAACGCCACACCACTCTGTCCTGGCACACTTCCTTTGCTTCCTTCACATTCATACATCTTGTATGAATGTGAAGGAAGCACGTGCACGCACGTCGATTATTCCGACTTTTCACATGACCACTTTCAAGAATTTGTTGTACTTGATCATGCCATGTCTTTCTCGGCCTTCCTCGACTTCTACAACCGGCGTTACTTATAAACCTGGGCACTTTGATACATGACAGATGGCAGTAGGCATAACCATAGAAAAACATAACAGTTGAACTCGCATGCATCTTATTCAGAAATAAAGCAATGTGAATGTAGCTATGGTTGAAATACGTGTCATGTCAATGATTCTAATAATAATAAATAATATAATTTGGCCATTCGGATCTTTAGCACATCTAGGTTTTTATTACTATTAGCGATATTTTGTTATCATTTGTATTTTGTCATGGGTCGATTACAATTTTTCAAAAGGCGAAAATTTTGACGTTTAATTTCTAGATCGTAATTAAAGACGTACCTAATCATATATTTTTAGAACAAAATAATTATTTACCGTGATATTTAATCTAAAATGATTTCCAAAATGTGTACAGTGCCGAAAAAATATTTTTAATAATCATAACCATCTTTTACGGTTCCAATTGAATAGAATCCGTTATTTGGTTTGTTAAATAAAATTATGACCTTTGAAATTCGTACATAAGTGTGATTGGTCACCATAGAATTAAATATTTATATGTTGGTCACTTTGTTTTCCAAATGTCAGTTTGACCACTACAACACTAGTTAACATTTCCAATAGACAAAAAACTTAATATTGACCATAAATTGTGCAGAGTTATTCAATAATAAAACCACGTTCAGTATTTTCATATTTTACTATTTATTGATATATTATATTATTTGTTTATTTTTAAATACGTTTCAAAGATTAGATGAAACCGACGATTTATAATCTATTTAATTATTTTATTCAAAAGGTTTTATTTAAGAACTATTTGAACAGGTTGGGTTAGAATATGGAGCGCTGTATTTTTTTATTTATTTGTTACGCATCAGAAAAAGCACAATAAAAATGACGATATTTTTGTTGATTTATGTCATAAGCTGCTTCTCAGGAAATGACTTTATGACCTAACTAAATTTATTTATAAGAAATTCATGGCGTAGCCGAAATATTGTAATAAAAACTAGGATGTTTTTGTTAAGTGACGTTAGCAGGCGCTACTCAAGGGGGACTTTGTGACGTTACGAAATTCATGGCGTAGCCGAAATATTGTAATAAAAACTAGGATGTTTTTGTTAAGTGACGTTAGCAGGCGCTACTCAGGGGCGACTTTGTGACGTTAAGAAATTCATGGCGTAGCCGAAATATTGTAATAAAAACGAGGATGTTTTTGCTAAGTGACGTTAGCAGGCGCTACTCAGGGGCGACTTTGTCACGTGACGAAATTGTTTTATAAGAAATTCATGGCGAAGCCGAAATGCGTGGTGTTTCGAAATATATCAGTGTAGGTAGCCGCCTAGTTATAATATAATTTTTGTACATGTATAATTCTTATTTTTGTATATGTATACTTATAATTTTATTATGTTCACAAATATTTTTTATTTTAATATGTTTATGTATTTATCGCATTTTTTTCCAATTATTTTTAATCGCTATCCCGTTTATAGATTATATTTGTAACACTTAATAATACATTTTTAAAAGTATTAAATGTTATTTTTTTATTTTCCTTAATAGTATTGTTCATGTATATTCTATATTATTAGTTCTTCTAATTTACTAAATATTTTTTAATTACAAAAAATAAAAATGCGTATTTTTCGGATGTATTTTTCTGTAAGAAGAAAGAAGAAGAATTTTTCTGTAATAGACAATCTATGAAAATAATACACATCTAATTTTAGCTCGCAGTTGATCGAATTTCCAATCTTCTTTTTTTTCGATGGTTAAAACTCTATGAAATTCAAAGACAATAAAATTTTTGCTGTCATGTATCGATGTGCCCAGGTTTATAAGTTGCCCCCTACAACCAGACACATTCGCATCATAAATCTTTTTAGCCGTTCTTTCATCATTCATTCGCTCCACATGACCGAACCATCGCAAAAGACCTTTCTTAATTTTGTCGATAATGCTTAACTCAGCCTTGCATTCTGCTCTAATTTCGACATTAGGGCACCTATCATACATTGTTTTTCCGCACATTCGCCTGAGGGATCGCATTTCAACAGCATTCAGTCTACTTTCGTCCCTTTTTTTCCAACTCCATGCTTCGCTTCCATACATTAGGGTTGGTACCAGAACTCCATTATGAACTGCTAATTTAGCCTCTTGCGATAGACACTTATTTGCTACGACAGACTTTAAGGCACCATTAACTCTGTTACCGGCACTAACCCTCCTTTCAATATCCTTGTCCATATTTCCATCTCTAGTAAACATACTACCCAGATATACAAATTCTTCGACCTGTTTCAAACTATCTCCATTTACTACAATCTTACATTCAGTCATAGTTACATTTCTTTCAAAGACCATGACGTTCGACTTTTGCACATTCATTAGCAAATCAAACTCCTTGCACACTTCGTAAACCTTTGTAACCAAGGATTGCAGTTCCTCTTCGCTGTCAGCTAGGAGGACTGCGTCATCGGCGTACAGAAGGCAACTGACAGTTAGATTACTCATTTTCGCTCCCACATCCATACTTTTCAATTCTTTCATACATTTATCCATGTATATGTTGAATAACCACGGTGACATTACACATCCCTTATTACACTCCTTTAGGGATGTCAAACCAGGAAGTTAATGACCCATTTACCCTTACACACGCTACACTATCTTTGTACAAAGAAGCAATAGCGCGGACAAGGTTGTCACTCACTCCATACTCCGATAGAATCATCCATATTTTTTTCCTATCGACTCGATCAAATGCTTTTTGCAAATCAACAAAAGCGCAAAAAAGCTTCTGGTTTTTCGCCAAAAACTTTTCTGTCATATTGCGTAATGCAAATATTTGATCCATACATCCTCTACCATTCATAAATCCACTCTGTACATCCCATACTTTCTCCTTGGTCACGTTTCTTACTCTTTCTATCAGTATTCTTCCATTCATTTTGCCGACAGCGCTCAGAAGACTGATAGCTCTGTAATTCCCACACTCCACCTTAGAACCCTTTCCCTTGTATAACGGCATAACAACTGCCCTCCTCCAATCAGGTGGAGTCCTTTCCTCCTTGAGACACAAGTTAAAAAGTTTATGTAGCCATGTGAGAATTAATTTGCCACCCGACTTAATAAACTCTGCTAGTTATCTATAATATTAATAATAATTATTATTATGGATAACTTATACAGCGCCATTTTCGTAGGTTTTCGTAGGTTTCACCTCAAGGGCGCTTTACGAAATGATTATATAAAGATATAAATTTAATTTTAACTTTAATTTAAGAAAAATAATGTACTTTGTCACCACATGCTAAGAATTTATTCAAATGATTTAGAGAACAAGTGGGTTTTAAGTTTCTTCCGAAACATCACTTCGCTCTCACAGTTTCGGACCTCTGCTGGGAGAGCATTCCATGCCGTAGGGCCTGCGACCGCGAATGCGCGTTCGCCAAATTTAGTGCGCTGTTTGCGTAGAGGTATAATAACTTTTCCTTTCGACGTTGATGTAGCTGATCTAAGCGTAAGACGTCTATCAGCTAGTTCACCAGGAATGCAGAGTTCGCTTAGATATTCTGGAGCAGAGTTGTGCAGTGACTTATACATAAGCCAACAGAGTTTGTATTCCACCCTCTGTGGAAAACGTAGCCAGTGTAATTCCCGAAGTAGTGGAGTGATATGACTGAACTTAGAGATTCCAAAAATAAGTCTCGCTGCGGCATTCAATACAGACTGTAAGCGAGTCATTTTATTCATTGGTAGACCTGCGTAGATACCATTACAATAATCAACTCTAGACACTACAAACGCATTTATTAATTGACGGGCGGCATCAACCGGCAAATTTTGCGTAAGCATTTAATCTGTCTCAGCTGGTAGAAGCATGAACTTATCGTTCTACTAATTTGAGCGTCAAGAGAAAGGTCAGAATGAAGGAAGACTCCCAGTAGTTTAACGGTGGGTAAAGCGGTACTCCTTACATCGGGTAGTGCCGTATCCTGAATCCCGGATTTTCGTCTAACTGAGTCGGTAACCCTAGCTGTGCCTCGATTATGAACGTTATCTTAATCTGTATATATCGAGACGGTATACTTAACTTCTGTACTATTTGTATCTTACCTCGGTATGTTCTACCTACTTGTCATATCGACATCATATGATCGAAACAAGCCAATGGAATGACCGCAAACAATTAGTCCACGTTCCTTACGTCATTAAAATTTAAAATAGTTCTCCTTTTTATTTTAAATGGGCTTCTGTAATAAAAAGTGCTCACTTCAAAACGATTATAAACTCCAATAAATCCCGATTCAAGCAAAAAATGCTTGATTGAACATGAATTTTGCATGACTTTTGGAAATCACCTAGACGGTACACTTAACGAGCGTCTGTATGTATCTACCGATCTGTACCCATCGACTACAAAGCCGGCTCCTATAACGTCTCGATACATACACTTGGAAAGATAGTAAAACAGATAAAAATAAAACGGAAAAAATATAATAACTAAATTATTTTTTAGAGTGGTAACTTTCTGACGCATATAATCTGTGTCTGATACTCTTATTTGTTAATAGGAGAGAACCTAGCGACATTATTTCCACATCTAGGCGTTCATTTTATTAAAGTGACAGTTATGTCGGAATTTAATTCGACTTCAAAACTTACTTATTTCTCTCTCATATTTTTAATAGGCTTTTAAGAAAAAAAGTGTCAACCTCAAAACGATTAAAATTTTTAATAAATCATAATTAAAGGAAAAATTGCTCGATGGAACAAAATTTTTGACACTTTTAATGCGTAGATAAACGTATCGAGAAGTCCTAGACTCGTCGGTATAAAATGATGTCCTTATGTACATCAAAACTTGATGGTGGGGGGGTATCGATACTATACCTTTGTAGTCGGTCGGGAGATTTTTATCTTCAACTATGACTTCATACTGAAGCTATGTCATTTTAGAGCGTATATATGTGTACCGTGACGTACGCTTCCGTTTGATTCACATCGATGCACCTACCAAAAACTTAAGGGTGGGGGGGTAGGTAGTATATCTTTATAATCGCTAGAGGGAATTTATCTTCAACTATACCGTCAAGGTGAAGGTATGACGTCTTTTATCTTCCCATCATAATCGAGGCCCTGGAAGAGCATTCCATGCCATAGGGCCTGCGATCGCAAATGCGCGTTCACTGAATTTAGTGCGCTGTTTGTGTAGAGGTATAATAACTTTTTCTCCCGTCGTAGACGTAGCTGATCTAAGCGTAAGAGGCCTGTCAGCTAGTTCATATACCACTGATTTTTTCAAATTGAACAGTTCGGGTAGGTAGGAAGAAATTGCCTTAAGGCAATATGCCCGCCCTTATGCATATTTATGTAAACTGTACATGTATATAAAGTGTTTATTATGTAAGGCTTGTGTACATTATGCAAGGCTGAGACGAGCATTATCCACAAAATCAAGAAAGGAGCTCTGCGCTGGTTTGGACACGTAGAACGAATGGACAGCGAGAGAACGGCTAAGAATATTTACAACGCGAATGTTGATGGACGCAGAATTAGAGGAAGACCGAGAAAGCTATGGGATGACCAAATCCAACAAATACTTGAAGATGGACCATGTCAAAAGTCGGAATAATCGGCGCGCGTTCATGAGAAGATGTATGAATGTAGAGAAAGCGATATCTGTCTGCAAAGATAGAGTGATGTTGCGTTCTATCCTCTCTGCCTACCCTTACGAGGAAACAACGTGATGGTTTGTTGTTGTTGTTGTGTTTAAATAAAAAATAGTCCATGTTTACTCCATACGTGGAGCATTATGGTGTCCAGGAAATCCCTCCAAGCATCTCTGTCTGCAGCCAACTCCCATCTGTCCTCCCAAGTCAGGTCCTGTACGGAAGCAAACACAAAACTGACGGAAGGATAAAAGCAAAGTAGGCGCCGCCGCCGGCGCGGCGGTTGAAATGCAATCTCTTTTATGTAGCTAATATAAATGTGATCTATGATTATTTTATATTTTTATGTCTGTCAACTATAGTCCTTAAAATATAGCTTGAATAGAATGACATCTGTCAAACTAATTTTATTAGTGATGGGAAATTACTGATCACTGATCAAATCGATTTTATCAGTTATTTCATGCAATCATGAAACTCTGTTTCCGAAAATTGATGTAAAAAACGCAAAAACAAGCCTGTTTTAGTGTGTTTAACACAATTATTAACCAAAAAATAAGACATTTATACTTTTTTCATGAACAACATCAAATGAACTTTTTTATTCGATCAATTTGCATTGATCAATTTGTCCCATCTCTAACGTTTTTGCAAAATGATGTAACTTTGTAAGAACGTCGTTAATAATTAGGTTTATTTTCGTTTTCTTTTAGTTTTAAAGCTGATTTTTAAATTAATGTTGATTTATGCTTCAAGCATTGTATTAAAAAAAATAATTAACACGCCAGAAATAAATGATTTTTCGTGTGTCAATATAAATAACTCCTTTGACGTTACTACAAAGTTATGTCATCACTTTTTCTGACAACTGTCATTCTAATCATGTTACATTTTAAGGACTATAGTTCATCTGGGACGCATACGAGGTATAGGTCTTTTAAAAATTCCGGAATAGAGTTGGGTAGTGACTAATACACAAGCCACCAGAGTTTGCATTCCGCCCTCTGTGGTGGAAAACGTAGCCAGTGTACCGGTGAATTTTTTAAAGCTGGCGCGTTCGCAATACTTACAAAAACGCATTGTGTAGTATCTGTGAATAAGCCTTTGGTATGAAATCGCACGGCATACGCATTATTCCACTCGTCCATGCGCTTTGTAGCTGCACGATGATCGGTTATCAAGCTTCCATGTATCAACTATAAAATACCTAAATTTTGTAAATGCGGTCTAGAATTCTAATCGTCCATGCGCTTAGTAGCTGCATGACGTGTTGTAATCTTACTCCTTTTTATTATTCATATTATTTATTTTTTTAAATATCATTAATTCACTAAATTTATTTGTCAATTTTTTTAAATATAGGGGCTAGATTTCTTACCGTCCATGCGCTCTGTAGCTGCATTTATTTATTGTACAGCGCCCTTGAGGTGATTTTCACAAAAATGGCGCTACATAAATTATCCAACTATATATTATGAAAATATTATTTGTCTCTCTCGCGCTCAGACGCGCTTATGAGCGTGACATAGACAACAATTCATGCTCAAAACATAATGTTCTTTTTTTTTTTTTTAATTACTCAAAATAAAAATAATCATGAAAACCAATAACGTATGCTTATTTTAAACGCCCGACAGATTAAATTTAAATTCCTGAGCACTAAAAACTTATTTTTAATTAGTACAAAAACTATTAAGCACTAATTGGCTCGCAATAATTTTATGTAAAACTATCGAGAGTATACAGCTCTTTATAGAAATGACGCAACGCCCATGGGCAATTTGAATATTTTAGTAAATAAGGAAGTTCGTGGAGGAATCCGAAATATATATATTTTTAATGTTTTCTTGAACACAATGGTGATAACAATCATCCCCACCCCACGATTTTTGCCACACGAGGTAAAATTTTTGTATTTTATTTTACACTTGCGGACCCGTCAGACGTTGTCCTGCCCCAACGTTGCGCGTTGGCTTGCCTCCTATTAGCTTGAAAAAAGATTTTTAATTGATAAGTAGGTACCTAGGTTTGTGATTAAATTCCAAAACTAAAAATTGTTAATATTGAATGTAAGTAGATACTTGTTTATGGTTGAATTCCAAAACATAAAATAAATATTTTTTCAAATATGGCATTCTTTTTGCAAACGTCAAACTCCGGTCGTGTCACCAACAAAGCGGTGTACTTAAGTAGGAATACGATTTTTTTAAATTTATTGAATTTAATATTATTTTAGTGTTACCAAAAATCCAGTAAAAAGAAATAAATGGGTAGTAATTTTAACGAATTTGAAGAAAGAATCTGATTGAGATCCACAAAAAACCAATGCTGTTTGAAAACATTCAAAAACAAACTTTTTTATAGACAAAATAACAACATCTTTCCAACTATTTTTTTCAATGCATTCTCCTCGAATGCAATCCTGGTAGATCTATGAATAACATATTTATACTCCGTTCTTCTCTTTTACATATTAGATTTAAGATTTTAATATCTACGAACACGCACAGCGCAAAGATCTATATTTCTCTAAAAACCGCACGTAAATCGGTTAAGCCGTTTAGGAGGAGTACGGTGACATCACACGTACAGAGGAATTTTGTATATAAAGATTTACATATTAGAACAGGCCGGGAGGCTCACCCTCCACATTCCCGAAAACCGTTGTAAAGGCCGTGGTGACTTTTCGTCATACAAACGTTTATTCAGATAAACAAATATAAGCACGCAACAAAACTAACTAAGTCAAATGAAAGACATAACCCCTATAATACATTACATACATGTAATATAATCAACAATATTTTGAGTTTGTCCAAAGTTTTGTAGACAAGGACTGGATTCAACTCCCTGGGGAGCTGTTAACATTTTACATATTACAACAGATATAAAGAACATTTAAGAGAAGGTAATATAGAAGTCTAGGCATCTACAGGGCTTATGACCTATCATTGGCTGGTTTAAGTGGCCACTTTACACACACCGTGTAACATTCACCATTCTGCCTATATTTGAACATCTACATTCCTTCTATTCTTTCATCTGTTGATGTTTGTGATGTTAAAGAGCTGAAACCTTTATTTATGCGGGTGAGATTCATCTAATTGAATTATTTCACCTACAAAATAAAATTTTCAGGCGTTGCCTAGTATGTTAAATATAACAAATGCAAAAGAAAAGAAATAAAAAAATATGTACATAATAATAAAGTTAAATTAACATCTGCTTCTCTCAAAATATCAAGATATCAAAACATAAAAATACCAAGATATGTAAAGAGCAAATAAAAGTATAAGTATGGAAGGAAAGCAGATTTGTCCATTTTTGCTGATTGCTAATCTCGAACTTTAAAACAATTTATTCATTTATTATGTATATAGTTAAATGAAGAAACATAAATGCAATAAACTGAACAAAATGAACATAAAACTATTAAGCAAAGATAAACAAGGGTAAAACAATAATTGTATACAATATATTCATAAAAACGAAAGACCTAAGACTTTGAGCTAAACCATGCCAATCCAACTTCATCCCACACTGTTTAGTCGCGAAGAGATCTACGAAAATGGAAAACCATGTAAAATTTTCGAATTGCTTCCGATTCGCAAACGATACTGCCCCTGTAATAAGCCATTCAAATGTAAAAAACTGCCCAAAAAATGCTTTAAGAAGATTTTTCAAATCTCATTAAATGGGCGCATGACTATGGCTTAGTAATAAATTCTAAAAAAACTAAAATTGTTCACGTCATGTATCCTCACCATATATTACTAAATGTGAATTTGAAATAGAAATACAAGCTCATATAAATTCTTGCCTTCATTCAAATTTAAATATAGAATCAGATAAATGTAATTGTCCTATCATAGATGTTGTAAATAATCATAAATATTTAGGATTAATGATTGATTCTAAATTTAGCTGGGGTGTTCATATAGATGGAATCTGCGACAGATTAAGGTACTGGCTTAAGGTGATTTATGAAATTAAAAGCGTACTACCTTTCAAAACGTTAAGATACATATATACCTCGCTCATTGAATCCATTATATCTTACGGAGTGCGTGTCTGGGGTCTCACCTTCCAGTCTCATCTGGGTCAAATTTATGATATTCAGGTGAGACTGTTGAGGGGATCGTACCGGATAGCATAATCTGTGAGGCGAAACATATGGGCGAAAGTGCATATTTTAAATTCTGTAATGTCCTGCCGGTAAAACAACTTTGTGACTACAAATTGATTGTAGATCACTTAATTGATCCGGAATATAAAAAAAGAGTTTCCCACACTCACAACACTAGATTAAAACCTAAGGGCTCCCTGTCTGTTCCCCGAATTACAAATTACTTCGAAGAGCGAACATTAAATTGCGTTGTTCCAAGATTGTTTAATGATCTCCCACAAACCATCATCAACATGAAAAATCTTCAAATGAAAAAAAAAGAACTGAAGAAATATCTTCTTGATACTTTATAGTGCCTGTTTATAAATAAATCTGTAAAATACAAATAAAATAAATGTAATTTAAACCTGTCATAAAAAAAAAAATATTGAAAAAATGTTTCCCACCGAAAAGTCTTTAGACTTAGTGGGTAACAAATTCTTTTATGTATTTTTTAATTATAAAATAAACGCTGCTCTGCAGCACTGAAACTGAAAAGCCGGAAGATCTATCCCAAAGAATTCCAAGTCGTGTGATGAATTGACTAATCTACACATTCTGGACATTGGGGCATAAAAACCAAAGTTGCTCTTAGAAGATTTTATTGGTTGGGAACGGTTGGGAACTCCCGTTAAAAAGAAATTGATTGCAACAGAGATGGGATATCACTTAAAGCATTAAGTATTTTGAAAATGCATGTAAGGTCCATCTCAGTTCTACATCTCTCCAATGAAGACAGATGAAGAGATTGCTCTATTTCAAAATAGGAATAATTACCCCTTTGTAATCCGAGCAACCATGCCAATTTTCTTAGAAAACGGTGTTGGACAGACTCGATATGGTCAATATGAGTCCTGTAGATTGGAGACCAAATAGGAGAAGCGTATTTTAATTGACAAAACTTTTAAAAAATTGAAATATTGTATCTCGAAGTGTCCTAATATTTATAAATATATTGATTTTAAAATAGACGAGTCGCGACTTAACACAGAATTTTCTAAACATTCGGGACATATTTTTTTTTTTATATAATTGTGCTATAATAAAATTGTGTATTGTTTAAATAAATAAAACCTAATATTATTATTTGTGACGCAATTCAAAATGGCCGATTAATTTAATATATTAAAGTAAATTAAAATCATACATCATGTTGAAATTTCATATTTATTGTTTACAAAATGATAAGACATTACTTGTAGACCTTCTTTAAATTCACCGGCAAAGCTTTGATATAATACGCTTAATAGAGTTACAGCTCATAGAGCCGGTATAATAAATAGTTAGTAGCCTTAAACTAAATGCGTATGAAGATCAGGGGTGGTATTCTGAATCTTCTCTACCCCCTAGACAGTGATTAATTCACGGATTTTTATTTTTTGCATACGTTTACATTTTTTTATTAATCAATATATTTCATAAATCGTACATGCTTTTTTAATTCTATATAAATCTACTTTTATGCATCTAGTGAATGTTATACCTGTAACTCTCCAAAAAAAAGAGACTAACTCTTGTGCTTGGAGAGTGACTTACACTGTTAGAGTTAGAATAAGAATTTAAATAATTTTGAATCAACAAATACACGAGAAAAAAAAACTTATAGGATATAAAAAGAAAAACAGAAAATAATAATAAATTCATACTAATTAAAATTGAATGCAGTTTTTACAATTGTTCAAAAAAATTACTTTTTTTATTTTTTTTATTTACAAATTAGTCTTAAATTAAAGTCCTGCTGAGTTGCATACATACAACTCGTCAGCAGGTTCTTATAAATTGCATCGATTATTCACACTTAACCAACATTAACAATAATTTTACTTGAAAAACATTACATATTACATTATCAAAAATTGAAAACTATCACTAATACAGAAAACTTTTTTCTATTAACCATAATTTGAGCAAACGTCTCACTACTGTATTTAACTTAGTATTTTGAATATTGTTTGGTATCATGTTAAATATTTTAGGTATACTGTATTGCAGTGTCCTTTTGCCATATTTATTGCAATATCTAGGAAACAGCTAGCCCTTCCATACTAGCAAACCTGGTGTTGTAATCATGTACCAACTTGTGTTTATACTCGGAGTGCGACTCATGCTGACAAATTAATTTGTACCAAAGTAGAGCCCTAACCGATAATTTATTTACAGATTTATACATCAATGATATTGAAATATTGTGTCTGGCGGTATACATCTTTATGTAGTAACAATTTGATCATAGAATTTTGCAAAGTTTGAATAAAATTAATACTAGTTTCTCTTGATAACCCCCAGGAAGTTATGGCGTATCGTATAATTGATTCAGAGAGAGATAAATAAATAATTCGTAAAGTATTAACAGGGACATAATATTTTAATATATACACTCTACGAGGGCGGATTGACAATGAAGCTACCTAGCGCTAGATGGCAGCACAAACACAAAAAAGATTTATTTTTTCCAAATTGCGATCTGTCAAACGGCAGCTGTTAAATTTCACATTAGTTTATTTGTTGTAGTCGTTTGAAGCAAACAACTTTTGTGTTTCTTGAAAAATGGAAAAAAGCGAATTTCGTGCAGTGATTAAACACTATTATTTGAAAGGGAAAACGGCGAAAGAGACAAAAGAAAAGCTCGATAAACATTACGGTGAGTCTGCTCCGTCAGATTACATGGTAGAATATTGGATTGCTGAATTTAAATGCGGCCGAACAAACACTGCAACAATACCATCAACAGGAAGGCCAAAAGAGGTGGTTACTGAAGAAAATATCAAGAAAATCCTCGATATAGTTATGAATGATAGCCGAGTGAAGTTGCGTGAGATTGTTGAAAAGGCAAAAACATTTTGCATGAATATTTGCATATGAAAAAGCTATCGGCAAGATGGGTGCCGCGTTTTCTCAGTGTCGAACAAAAACGAGTTCGTGAGACCACTTCACAGCAGTGTTTGGACATGATAAAGCGTAATCCTGTTGATTTTTGGCGTCGATTAATAACTGTCAATGAAACGTGGGTGCACCACTATACACCTGAAACCAAAAATCAATCGAAACAATGGGTGGAAGCTGGTGGAAGTGCTCCGAAGAAGGCAAAGGCAGTGAAATCGGCTGGCAAGGTTATGGCCACTGTATTTTGGGATGCACTCGGAATATTGCTCATCGATTATCTTGAAAAGGGATCCACAATCACAGGAAAGTATCATCGTGCGTTATAGGATCAATTGAATGATGCAATCAAGGAAAAATGACCACATTTGGTGCAAAAGTGCTCTTTCTTCAAATCAACGCACCGGTTCACACAGCATTAGATACGATGCTAAAATTACGTGAAATACACTTCGAATTAGTTGATCATCCACCTTATAGTCCAGATTTAGCTTCTGGTGACTTTTTCCTGCTTCCAAACTTGAAACAATGGCTCGCAGGAAAAAGATTCAGCTCAAACGAAGAAGTGATTACCGAAACTAACGCGTATTTTGAGAGGTTCCCGAAATCGTATTATTCAGATGGTATAAACAAGTTGGAATATCGTCTTACTAAGTGTGTCGAAGTAAAAGGAGACTCTGTTGAGAAATAAGGTCAATTAAACTTAAGTAAGCATTTTGGCCGCAAAAATGTTCTAAATAAAAAGCATCACGTTTGGTTGCACGTGTTCATATTCATTTCACGTTTATTCATCGGCGTGGCCAGATTTGAAGTAAAGTGTAAACGCATGCAAAAAATCAAAATCAAAAAATTAATCATTCTCTAGGGGAGGGGGTAGAGAAGATTCAGAATACCACCCCAGGTGAACATTTCAGTTTAAACAACCTTTAAAATCAATATTTCACGTCCACCCTGCCAGGAATTGAACCCAGGACCTCCAGAATGGTAGACGAACGCGTTGATTACTCTACACAACACGGCGGACTAATATCCACTCGATTTCTTTATTCGGGATTTTTACCTGTGGCTCAATCACAAATAACTTTCGACGTGCTTAAAAACATGCTAAGCATTTGAGCGATCACGATGAACAATAATTGACATTCTTAAGTTATCGCAGCCATAAGTCAACGCGTGTGTAATCTCTAAGTCAAAGCGTGTGTCGGTTTGTTTTTTGTTTTCCTCGTAAATAAATACAGTTCACTGGCGAAAAATCGTCGTTTACTAAAAAAAATAATACAATATATTGCATTTGCAAAATAGTAAGGAGTATCTAATACAAAAAATTGAAAAAAATAATTAAAATTACTATGGTGACAGCTTTTTTTAACATTTGGCTTGCCAACCGCCGCCGCCGGCTAAATACAATGAAAAGCATGATAAATAATAAATAAATAAATGGTAACCGGTAAAATTCAAATATGTGATTGCGCAGCAGGATTATACGTCGCGAAACGTAAATATTTTGCCATTTAATATCAGGTGTTCACGGATGTTCCATTGCAATCGCGAATACGATAAACAACCATGGTGAGAAGTTGTTTTCACGTCGCTTATTAGCACGTCGATAGTTATTTGTGATTGAGCTACTGAGAGCAGTCATCGACTCAAAAAACACTCGTCCAGGGTTCTGGTTCTATTTCACACACAGAACTGTATTATTCATCCGTCTGGACACAGATAGAAAAACGATAAATATCTCAATTTGTTCGTCTTTGGACCAAGGAATTACTATCTCAGAAATAATAGTCAGAATGGTAAATGTTACACAGTAAGCAAAGTGATTACTGAAACCAGCCGATAATAGGTTACAAGTTATAACCAAGTAACGGCCTAAGCTTCCATGGTTCTTTCTTATGAATATCCGTCTCTACTGGGATATCTGATAACAGCATTACAGATAACCTTTCGTATCAGTCGCACAGATCATTCCCGGTACAGTGATGTCATAAGACTTATCGCAAACCTTCGCGCATAAATGCAATGTTGACTGGCGAAATTTTAAAACTTATCACGTCTGTTTTATAAACAACCGAAATGATTAGTAATTTGACCAAATATAATTTTAACATGATAAAGTGAATAGTCTGTTTCTTTTTTTTGTAAATTTACCTGAGAATTTATAATATTGTAATACTGTCGCACACGCGAATAATACAAAAGGCCCATTTTTTCTATAACTTCCTCCAGTATTAGCTTCCATCTGCTTATTCGGGGCGCATTGCTATCTTCATAATTTAACCCAATTACGCCTAGCCGTCTGCTAATAGAGCATGCATGTGAGCATCTCCTCTAATCTTGCAGTTGCGAGCGAGTACAGTAGCCGATAACTCGATTATCGTGACATTGGAATGTACCATGATAATTTTAACGACTAAACAATAATTATTCCCCGCAGAAAGTAGGTAAATTCTTATCTAAAATCTTTTTTGTGTTTTTTTTGCCGATGCCTGCTAGTTTAAAGTAATGTTATTTATGTTCAAAGCCGTGCTCTTGTGGTGTAATGATCAGCGCGTTTGCCTACCATGCAAGAGGTCTCGGGTTAGATTCCCGACATGGTGATGTGAAATATTTATTTAAAAGGGTGTTTTTAAATATTGTATAATATTTCATAGTCCCTGGACTGGTACCTGAAGCGTAAGACTGATCACCTTACCTTCGTGTAACAAAATTGATCGAGATATGCTGCGATTAGTGTACCAATACAGTGCCCTATGCACCATTAGGTGCGGAAAGGGAATGATGATGTTCAAAGCATTCACTTTGTGGTCTAAGATTTTAATGTATATTAGTTAATACAAGTATAAACCAGTTACCGACTTTTTGTGTCTACCGGTTTCAAGACGTATCCATCTCTTCGTCAGGACACTCACTACACAAACATGCAAATACTAAAATACACTTTCACCTTTACTGTCACCGCAGTTTACATAGTGTTTACAAAACAATAAACAAATTACATGCAAAGTTAAGGGGGATGCAAACACCACCATGTCCGAACGTGCATTTTCGGACAATGAAAAATGAGTTTGATAAAAACAAACTACTTTGAGCGATGTCACTAGTTCATATGAATCAATCGATGATAAGAGAGATGTGGAAGATTTCCGGTTTACTTACCGTCAACAGACTAATCTGACCGAGAAGAAGCGGAAGAGAACTTGAGACGTCAGACGTCACACGTGGAGTGATTTCAAAAATACAAACTTAAAAAAATCATAGCGCTGGTAACACGATACATAAAAATTAAAAAACATTTTTTTGGCTTAGTTTAATAGTCTTTTAACAAATAAAATCATAGAAAAAGCGCTTTACTTCCTTGAGGACTGTCGATATGTTTAATATTTTGTACACTTAGGTGGTATTTGGGAATAAAATATTATCAGGAATTATCGCCAATTCATAATCATTCATGTACATGTACGTAGGTAAATGCTGTCCATAAAAGTGATTACTACGAGATATTCAGCACGGACGCCAAACTTTCTGCAAAATTATCAACGATTGTGCAATATAGGGTTATGATTCGTCTAGCCGTGTAATATTAAGATAAGTTGTTGATAATTGTCGTTATCTGCTTGTCCCGGGTTCGATATCCGACACGGTTGATATACTCATCGCAATACTGTGCGTTTTTCTAGACTTAAACAAATCATAGATTTCTTAGAAAGTGAAAACAGCAAGTGGATACCCAATTTAAAAAAATGCCTAGTCTAATTTTGTCGGTTTTGAGTTGGCAACACTGCCGTGTGGAGCGTTTTGTGAACTATACATTTGTGATCCATTTGATCCAGGATACGGGCCTACCCAATGTAGGGAGAACCGCTTTACCCACCGATAAACTACTGGGAGTCATCCTTAATTCTGACCTTTCTCTTGACGCTCAAATTAGTAGAACGATAAGTTCATGCTTTTACCAGCTGAGAGAGATTAAATGCATACGCAAAATTTGCCGGTTGATGCCGCTCGTCAATTAATAAATGCGTTTGTAGTGTATAGAGTCGATTATTGTAATGGTATCTATGCAGGTCTACCGATGAACAAAATGACTCGCCTACAATCTGTATTGAATGCCGCAGCGAGACTTATTTTCGGAATCTCTAAGTTCAGTCATATCACTCCACTACTTCGGGAATTACACTGGCTACGTTTTCCACAGAGGGTGGAATACAAACTCTGTTGGCTTATGCATAAGTCACTGCACAACTCTGCTCCAGAATATCTAAGGGAACTCTGCATTCCTGATGAACTAGCTGACAGACGTCTTACGCTTAGATCAGCTACATCAACGTCGAAAGGAAAAGTTATTATCCCTCTACGCAAATAGCGCACTAAATTTAGTGAACGCGCATTTGCGGTCGCAGGCCCTATGGCATGGAATGCTCTCCCAACAGAGATGCGAGGCTGTGAAAGTGAAGTGATGTTTTGGAAAAAACATAAAACCCACTTGTTCTCTAAATCATTTGAATAAATCCGTAGCATGTGACAAGAAAATAAATTGTTTTAATTAAATTACAAATTTAAAAGCTTTAATTAAATTAATTTAACAATAGAATCACTATGTAAAGCGCCCTTGAGGTATTTTATTACGAAAATGGCGCTATATAAGTTATCCATAATAATAATACATTTACTTAATCAATTTTTCATGAAAGAATACCCGTATCAAATTTTGTACCTGAAAAATGATTTAAAAAATATCTAAAAATCTCTTAGTCCAAGAGTTTTTTCCCTGAGAAAAAATCCCTTAGTCCTTTAAATACTTTTAAAAAACCCTAAGTCCTGACCTTAGGCTTAAGACCATTTTTTTACAAGCAATAATTTTGTAACTAAACGTTTAGCAATTTTGTTTTTTTTTCTTAAAATAAAGAAGAAAAACTTTTTTTTATTATTATTTTTTATTTTTTTTATTTTGTCTTTAAACAGTACAAACATAATAAATGAATGTCCTAATATTAACTTATATCTAATTATTATTAAAACATATACTAATAATTAACATTTTTCAAACAATATACGTACACTTAAAAAGACTTAACAATACGTATTTTCAATTTTCCGAAATTCGGTCATTTAACATTTCAGAAACAAAATAAACACTTAAACTTGAAATATCTCAGAACTACAAAAATGGGCTTAGGTATTCTTTTAAATTGGGCATCCAAGTGTAAAACGCTTTGGTATTGTCGTTTTCAAAAGTTTTATTATTGTAATTAACAATGAAATATCAAAAACCAAAAAAAAACATGTTTTTTGACGCCATTTTAACTACCGTATTTTGCGGACTATGGGACGCATCGGACTATTGGACGCACCCGAATTGTTGGTGAATTTTCAAAGGGAAAAGTGCGTCTTATGATCCGAAAAATACGGTACGTATATTAGAACTCAATTGTGACCGGACTCCATTCGGATAATAAAAATTTGGATAGTTGGATTTTTTACGAAAAAATCATCACATCATCATCATTCCATTGCCACGCCTAACGGTGCATAGGGCAGTGCATTGGTACACCAATCGCAGCGTATCTTGATCATATTTGTTACATGGAGCTAAGATGATCAGTCTTACGCTTCAGGTACCAGTCCAGGGACTATGAAATATTCCAGTGTAAAAACACCTTTTTAAATAAATATTTCATGTCAACCATGTCGGGAATCGAACCCGAGACCTATTCTCTTGCATGGTAGGCAAACGCGCTGACCACTACACCGCGAGGCCGAAAAAATAGCCAATTTTAATTCAGTACTGTATGTATGTTGAGAACGAAAATTAATGATTGAAAATTAAAAATGAGCTTTTAATTCATGAAATAAAAAGCAGCCTTTTTACATGTTAAGCGTAGTTACAATTGCTGTACTGGTTGTTTAACTAAAGCTGGCGCATTCGCAAAATTCACACAAACGCATTTAAAATCTACAGGATGTTGATTTAAAAAAAAGGTTATATTAAATGTTACCCAAATGTTTCTCCAATATAATTTTTACTGTGCATTTTAATTACTCCGTATTAATTATTATTATTATATGTGTGCCCTACTTCAAAGTTTAAAGTTACTGTAATATTAGTATCTTTTATCCTCTTTGAAAATAAACAGAAACAATAAATACTAAACTAGGTACTACCAGAATACACACTACATAAACACCACATCTTATACACATCACGCCATACACCTCACTCCACGCACTACATTTCATACTCACAACAATAAAAACACAATCACTAGTAAATTCACACAAAGCACAAATTCTTCTTACATCTTGTTGTACTGTTAGATAGTTGTTTCATATATTGTGTTGTGTAGGTAATTGGTGCTGTGTTAGGTTTATTTTTTGCTCGTAATATTGTCTAGATTTATATTAACATAGCACTGTGTCCACAACATTAAATTTAAACAAACAAATAAATAAATAAATAATGAAACAAAATATTTAATAAAAAACATGTATGTTTAAAAGCAACTAAATATATGACAGTTTCTTAAATAATTGTTTTTTCACTCTAATCCAAAAGTGATGTTTAAAAACATTTAATGTAATATCAAGATTTTTAAAATCAATATTCTGTACGTTAAAAATGTTTTTGTGCAAGTTTTGCGAAAGCGCCAGCAGTAGATAATCGACCTTTACATGATTTGATTAAATTAAAATTTAACCAGTATTTTTAATCCATTGATTAATACATGTACATTGAATACATCTTATTATATTTTTCTATTAAAAATCGCAGCGAAATTCAGACGAACGCAGAAGCATCCTGTGTATATTGTATTACCATATCATTAGCAACCTTTGAAGCAATAGTTGTCTATGTCACGCTCATAATCGCGAGAGATTATTTTCATAATGCGTATGCCGGGCGATGTCATACCACGAGCTTATTCACACACTACACAATGCATTTGTGTAAGTATTGCGAACGCGCCAGCTTTAAAAAATCCACCAGTACATAGTGCATTTACGGTATGGTGCGTAGTACAGTATGTACTACGCACCGTACTGTAAATGAAAGTCATTGCTGAAAATCTCGGTCAGAGTAAGCTGTTTGACTGTCATCATCCGTTTTCGGGCAGCCAAGTCGTTATTTTGCGCGATACGTTTGAGTCTTCATTTTTTTTCTGAAATTCTGAAAGCGATTCGGATAGTCGGAGTTCGGATAGTTGGCGTTCTACTGTATTTCATATAACGCTCAATTTCATTAGCCTTGGCAAATGTTTTACACTTATATAATAAATCTTTAAAGTACCGCTTTATTCGCGTAATAAACTCTAAACACCTAGTTAAAATAAAAATTTCAAAGTACCTGTTTGAAAATCAGCGCGAAGACGTGTGAATATTTGATGATTTATTTATCATTAATTTGTTGCGTAGTGACTAGTGACATCTAGTCTCATTTTAGTGCAACTATTGAAAATTCCTTAGAGTATATATCATACTCTGGAAAATTCTGAACGTCAGTCGCTCTATCGGCAACTACCAGAACTACAAAATTTCCCGCCATCTTGCGAATAATTCGAAAGTAGAATTTTCTGGCACAGCCGAAACCCGCCTGCGGTCGAAATGACATTAAATGTCTGAAATGTGTAAAATATGAATTTCATACTATATACATTTATACAAAATACTATAAATATATTATTGTATAGTATTTTTCTTACTTTAAAGTACTAGAAGAGGAACTCCATGAATAATGTAATAATATACATTAATTTAATTTATTTTCAACGGTTTACTTCGCACTTATAGTCCTTAAAATATGGCATGATTAGAATGACAGTTGTCAGAAAAACTGACGACATAAAAACTGACCAACTGATAAAATAAATGTGTTATTAAGATTATTTAAGCTTTCACATTGATCCAAAAAACGTATTATTTATAAAATCTTATTGTAGAATTATTTTTCTTTTTCATTATAACCTAGCTAAATACTAGTCACTTTATGTTTATGTTAAATTATTCTCAATTTAAATTTGCTATATTTATATTTAGAACATGAGGTTTTCTCACTTCAATTTGTTATCTTTAATTTTTCATCTTATATTTGTATGTTTCTTTTTTACTTTTTGCAGTTTTAAAAAAAATACTAATTTGTTTAGTTTTAATTATTTAGTTGAATTGCATAGTTATATTTCATATTATATATTACATAATGAATTGTTCACTGCTGTGATTATTTCTGTAAAACTTTTTATTGAAAAAGGTTCTTTGAACCGTTGATATATAAATAACTTTGTAGTAGCGTCTAAGGATAGATTTATATTGACACACGAAAAATCATTCGTATTTGGTATGTTAATTTATTTTTTTAATACAATGCTTACAACAACAACAACAAACAACAACAAACCATCACGCCGTTTCTCCGTAGGGGTAGGCAGAGAGGATAGAACGCCATAATACTCTATCTTGGCATACAGACCTCGCTTCCTCTACATTCATACATCTTCTCATGCACGCACGCCGATTATTCCTACTTTTGACATGTCCGTCTTCAAGTATTTGATGGACTTGATCGTGCCATGTCTTTCTCGGTCTTCCTCGTTTTCTGCATCCATCAACATTTGCATCGTAGATCCTTTTAGCCGTTCTTTCGCTGTCCATTCGCTCTACATGTCCAAACCAAAGCAGCATCCCTTTCTTGATTCTGTCAATAATGCAAGTCTCAGCCTTACACACTTCACGGATCTCGACATTTGTGCACCTATCATACATCGTTTTACCACACATTCGCCTGAGGGATCGCATTTCGACAGCATTCAACCTACTTTCATCATTATTTTTCCAATTCTATACTTTGCTCCCATACATTAGAGTTGGAGCTAGAACTCCGTTGTGAACTGCTAGTTTAGCCTCCTGTGATAAACATTTGTTTGCCAAAGTAGATTTTAGTTTTATGATTTTATAATATCACCTTTGTATATTTAAATTCAGTATAAATTTTTTCATGTTATGTATGCGTTGAAATATTTTTGTAATGTAAATAAACGCATATAAAATAAATAAATTGAAAATTGAATAACATTTTTTTGTGTTATTATGACACCACTGCGATTTTTGAAGACATAGTGGGGTGGCGATTATAATCTTGCGTGGATATTATTTGACTGAATCGTTGATTGATTTTTGCGGGGAAAGAATGGTGCTGGAAAATGCGGAAAAGAACAGTATGCGGCCAAACAAACCACAGCAAACAAAAATCCTACCTTTAGGAAGGAAAGGGAATCAGGGACAGGAATCCGGATGTTATCTCCAAGTCCTGGCTTCTGGGTAGTTTTTTCCCTTTTTGGTGAACACGGCACTTTCAATATAGTTATTTGCAAATATAAAGATGAATGTGGCGGAGCGGCAGTCAGATGATGTAAAGATGTTCAGACGCGGGCAGATGATTATAGGACGAGCAGATGCGGTCAGATAAAATTATCAACATGCGGTAGTTGGCAGAAATTATCAAGAAGAAGAAAAAATGTGTAATTGTTGATGTTGGTTGCTATGGATATGGAAAATTGTTCCCATGGCAAATGTAGCTACCCATGGCCATAGAGACGAGGAGAATAACAAACATTGAAAGTTGGGAGGTCACAGGATGGGTAGGATAGGTGGACACATCCAGCCACAAACCACTCAATCCCATCAACCACTCGCCCAACCACATCGATTTTTTCCAACACGTGAACTAATAATTATAATCTATCCGGTTATCGTAGGCAACAGCTAAAATCAAGTATACATTGGATTTGCTCCGGGGAAGAGACCATTGCCATAGCTAGTAAATAAAAAATCATATATTATTTTGTTTTTGTTTATTTTTCAAAAATACAAAATCATCACTTAAATATTAAAGACATATTTTACATGGATATCACTCTTTTTTATATGAAGACACATAGAACAGCAGCATTTCAAGTTCACTAAGAACAATGGAAAGATGTTTAAATCAATTTATACAAAGGTGTATATAATAGTCGTTTATATACAATAAACATCCTAACATGTCTTGCAGCTACAGGCGTATGGGCGGTTGGGATTCTAGCTTTAGGTTTCCAATTATTATCAATTTCAATAAAAGATGGGAGCTAGATTACACCGCGTCATTACATGCAGCGGCGGCCTCCGTGGTGTAGTGGTCAAGACGCTTGACTCACGCACGGAAGGTTCTAGGTTCGATTCCCGGTGAGAACACAAAAAAATTAAAATGTGGTTTTTCTCAAGCCTGGGTGCTCTGTGATGTAATTCACCACTGTAATTAGGCCTCCTGGCTTGTTGTGGTGCAAAAAAAAAAGTAAAATAAAAATGTAAATGCATATTGTTGTATTAACAGAATATGACAGAGTATTAATAATGATAGATTTGCATTCTACAAATATTTACATTCGTTAGTTGAAAACATCGGCCTTGCCTACTAAGCAATACAGCATTTTTGTTTAATCTGAAGGCGATCAATGTCAGGTTACACTGTGACAGAGGATTGTTTTATCATTTCTTCAAAAACACTTTTAAAAAACTTCATCTAATTAAAAATAAATATGTTAAAACTGATTATGAATTTAAAAAAAAAGTTTTTTAAATATAATACAGCACTTCATAAAGTCATGAACACAACCACTTGGAACAAAAAGTATGATCTTTTGGCAATCACGCGTATCCGCGGGATTGATGTCCTCGATCCCGCAGGCCTGCGGGATTGAGATATTGGTGCGGGATTGGATTCCCTAGTTGTGATGGAAAAGTCACCAAAAATGTAAGTATTTTTTTTACATCACAAATATCAACTGTCTTGGCCGCTACGATCATGTGATTTGACACCGTTGGACTCCTTTCTTTGGGGATATTTGAAAGAAAAGACCGGTGCTTATCTGTTTTTATTATTGCGAATGAACGCTTCGTCGTCATTGTGATTTTTTGGACGCTTGCCGCCATATTTGTGTATTTGATTTTCTAAGTGCTTTATTTTTAATTTCGCGACATGTGCGCATCGTCGACGAACCGAGGGATGCAGTTCCTAGTTCTCGTAGGGAAGCAGAAGATACACCGAGCTCACCAGGGTAGTTTTCGAGAGACTTTTGGAGACTCGCCTCGAAGGGTTGTTCGAGAGATATATGAGTGGACGCAGCTATGAAGCCCCGGCCAGACAGACGACCACTGCCACTTGTTCGGCACCTGTGCCAACAGTGCGAGGTGAGGTCATTTCGACCTTCGATCCGGACAACGAGGGATGTTCCGTGTCTGCTTGGCTCCATAAAATTGACGTCCTTGGAGTTGTGAATGGTTGGAACGACTACTCCAAAGCATGTTTCATGCAGACCGGGCTTCAGGGATCTGCCCGACGATGGTTCAACCAGCTGGAGGAGTACGACCTGTCGTGGGCTGATAGAAAGTCGACACTGGAGAGTGCTTTTCCTCGGCACGTGGAGTATGCCGATTTGTTGGAAATGATGAGTCGGGTGAGGAAAGAAGATGAGATGATGACCCATTATTATCACAACAACCTGCTGCTCATTAAGAGGTGCAGGCTGGGCAACGAGGCTGCTATCTTGTGCATAATAAGGGGCTTGCCAGCGGAGCTACAGCTGCGAAACTCTTGAGCATACAGGAGTATACAAGGTTTCTATCGGCTCAGGAGAATTTCAAGACTCTGAAACCGGCAAAGGGTCCTGTGGTAAAGTAGTCGGCTGGGTCAGGAGTAAAACCAAAATTGAGATGCTTTAAGCAACTGACGATCGACGTCGATATCGGAGGCATGTGTAGACACTAGGAACGTTAGATTTATCTGCACAGTCTGAAATCGCTATGATATATCGTTACGTGTGTAGCAGGCTTAAGGTGTGGACATGCAATAAACAAAGAGTGAGAAGAAAGATAATTCATTTAAAGCATTGTTTTATACATTCAACGCTTTGTTCTAACCAAAATATATTTAAACGCCACAAACTCTCGTGATTTTATAACTGTGCTTCTGTTAAAACTGTTTAAAAATGTGTGTATTTGTGAAGATCAAGTGCCGAAATTTAACTATTTATTATAAAACAATTTCTGAATAATATAGTGCTACCTATAGAGGTTCATTTAAAAATACAAATGACACATTTTTTTTTCCTGTATCACATAAAATTGCTCAAATATCAAGAGTAATACACAAGTTTATCTGACATCTTAATCAAAGTAAAATAATAATAAACAGAAATTTTAAGCGGGAAACATGCGTCTAATAATAACAAACATTGGCAAGAAGCGGATAGATTCCTTGGTACCTACACTCTATACTACGCACACAGATGCGTTTCTACTATCATCTCCCAGGGAACAGCCAAATGTGAACCAAATGTTGTTACAGTTATTTACTAGGAAAAGGACAATAGATCCTGAGGTCTCGAAGGAAGAAATTCGCCATATTTTACATTTTTACTACCTGAAAGGGAAAAACGCGTCAAAAGCGACACAAAAAAATTTGCTATGCATACGATGCCGATACTCTTACAGTTCGTGCTGCACAACAGATAAATCGTCATGTTAGCAGTCGTAGCATCGCCCAGGAGCTGAATATTGATCATAAAGCCATTTTGAGACATTTGTTGACAAAGCGAGAATAAACACACAGATTGTATATGAATAAACAATTAACACATAAAAAAAATTGTGATTGCGTGGCGCAAGTTTACCTATTGTAAAATCAGTGTTTTCCAATATTAAATTCAAGCGTTTCTCAGATTTCTGTGTATTTCAAAGTTGATCCCGTCTTGAACTATTTATTTAACAGCATTTCTCGAACTTTTGTGACTCTAACTGAAACTATGCAAACATTGATGTTTCACTTCTTTTCGAATTATTTTGAAATATTTATCATGGCCAAAACCATATCGTTTTCAGTGGAAGGAGTTCCTGAATGCCATGCAGATCTCGAAGAAGAGCTTTATTAAATGCACCGCCCGTTACGATGGTGCACGCGATAAAACTAAGCTAGATGGCTTCATCGCTGCAGTCAAAGTTTTGAAATCATCCGGAATACGTAGTATGCCACTTCTCTTGGAAGGGATAACGCGTGACTGGTGGATGGGTATAAGGAATACCACACGCACTCGGGAAGACGCAATCGCACAGCTTCATCACGCGTTTGCTCCTAAGAATCAAATATATGAAGAATTGTTTTAAAGTAAACAAGATAAAAATATCTCTATCGATGTATTTGTTAGTAAGAAATGGTTGTTGCTGGCAGAACTGCCCAGAAATCGACACGACGAGGAGACGCAAATAGAACTAATATACTCTCAACTACACCCCGGGATAATTGAAAAGATTCCTAGAGAATCGGTGCACTCTTTTCATAATTTATTTAAAAATAAATTAAGACTCCTTATGTCTGGCTGCGATACCATCCCACTTACTATTTAATGATGCTCACACTTACACACACCTGAACACTTCTACACTAATACACATAAACACACATCTACACTTACTCTCATACAAATACACATAAACATGCCCTTTTGTTGTAACACAATTTAGTAATATGTATGATTCTTATTTAGAAACTTTGCTGGTCTGTCTTTGAACTGTATTTTTTTTAATGTTACTATTTCATTGTCGACTGTTTGTTTCTTTAAAATAAATAAATAAATACGTTGCCGGAGAAGGGAAGACAATTGGAGGAAAATTTTAGCCGTTGCCGAGAACTTAAGGCTCAACCACAAGGGTGACCCAATGCCGATAATACTGTGGTAACATTGAGCACGTACTCGAGCAGTGTCGGAAGAAGGAAGAGGAGCAAGTGTTAGCTGCTCCTGCTCACACCGAGGAAAAGCCTCGTATCTCCTGTTACGGGTGTGGAGAATCCGGTGTTCTAAGGAGCCGGTGCCCTAAATGACAGAACCATGCAAGACTGACGCAAGCGCATATGCACTCGAGGCTGTTTTAGTCCAGGGGGAGGGCAAAGAGGAACACCCAGTCGAGTACGCAAGTAGGTTGCTGACTTCTGCAGAACAAAACTACTCAACCAACGAACGAGAAGCCCTTGCCGTAATATGGGCTCTAGCTAAGTTTCGTGGCTATGAGGAAAATAGTGTTATAACAGTTGTTACGGACCACCAAACTCTACGATGGTTGATGAACCTTAAGTTCCCTGTAGGAAGACTTACAAGATGGGCTCTTCAACTACAGCCCTACGAACGGGAACGGGAGAACGGCACTATAATAAACAATGGGAACAGAAATACAGTTGGCTAGTTTACGATACCGAAAGTGGAGGTGCATTTTGTAAACTATGCCAAATTTTTATGAAAAATGAGCCAAAAGTTTTGCAGAAGACAGGTGGGGTGTTCATAACAGTTCCATTCAAATCATTCAAAAAGGCTTTAGGAAAGGACGGAAAATTACAGAAGCATGAGCATTCATCAGCTCATACTATAAGTGTAGAAATGGAAAATCTCAGAAGGCAGGCCATGAAAAAACCCATTCATACTCAAATTATTCAACAGAGTGAGAGTGAGAAAGAGTTGAATAGGAAGGGCTTAAAAATACTTTTGATTTTTTAATAAAGGAAGAAGTAGCTCACACTACCAAATACGAGAGTTTGATTGAAAGTATTCTTGACAAAATGAATGACGAATTTAAAGCATGGAGACATGCGCTAAGTGAGCGGTCTAATTATAGTAGTAAGGAAACAGCTTGTGAACTACTAGAATGTATGGGTGAAGTTTTAAGAGATGAGTTGAAGGAAACATTAAAAAACAAGAAGTTCTCCGTTTTAGCTGATGAAAGTACTTCTTTAAGAAACGAAATGGAGCTAAGTATGATGTTCAGAGTAATGGAAGATAAAGCCCCTGTGGAAAAGTTCTTGGCAATTGTCAAAATCCCCGATGGAAAAGCAGAAACTATTGCAAATGCTATTGACAAGGAACTCACTGCTCTTAATTTGGATTACAACAATATTATTGCTTTCGGATTCGATGGTGCTTCGAATATGGCTGGAAACGTTGGTGGTGTGAGAAGAAAACTATCAGAAAAAGCAAATAAAGAAGTTCTTTACATACACTGTAAAGCACATATATTGGCCCTTGCAGCAGCTTCCTGCAGAAATAAAAATAAAAAGGTTAAGAGGTTTTTTCATGTTTTAAAAGACATATACAAGCTGTTTAGCAAGTCCCCTAAAAAGGAAAATATTCTACATGAAATTCAAGCAGTGATTAACGATCCTATTCTTAAGATTCCAGAATGTATTGAAGTACGATGGTTATCCCACTACAGGATAGTAAATGCTGTTTTTAGGACCCTCGAGTCAATTATAATGGCTCGTGAACATATTCACAAAGAAGGCGTAGATCTTGCATCACTGGCAGGGGGCATTTTACTGGAAATAAGAAATGAGAGTTTCATCGTCACCCGTCACGTAATGAATGAACTTCTCGGTGCACTTTCTTACCTCAGCAATGCTTTGCAAAAGAAAGACTTGCGTCTCACCAAAGTAATTCCTCTAATTACCGCCACAAAATTACACTTGCAGGATATTACAAAGCGGTGCGAAGATATCAATAGCCCTCTGCAAATGAAAGTTCAGCTCGAAATTGAGAAATTAAAATCTGAAGTGCACCTGCTGATGAAAATGTGACTGAAACATTTAAAGGGATAAGACGTATTGTGAAACCGTTATCAATGAAATAGAAGACAGATTCAATGACAAATCAATTGACATCATGACATTTTCAAGTAGTTTTGAGACCTCTCAATCATTAATAGCTTTACAAGACACAGAAGTAAGAAAGTTTTGTGACAAATTTCCTACGCTTAATGCGGAAAATGTGATAGCAAACCTTAAATCATTTAAATTTTACATCAAGTCAATGTTAGAAAGCGGAATGTACAAGGACACAGGTGAAATCAATCAAATCAAAAATCTTGGAAGCAGACTTAGGGTACTGCGAATTACAAAAACTTTGTGAAATCCTTCTCGTCGTTCCCGTCACCACTGCCTCCGTAGAAAGATCGTTTAGTACAATGAACAGGATACTAAATAAGGCAAGAAACAGAATGCTACCTGAAACTTTGATGCATTGTATGATCATAAGCATCGAGGGACCAGAGACTCCAAAAGAAGAATTTCTAGAAAAAGTTGTTGATTTCTACGCAAGAAAAAAGCCACGAAGAATAAAATTTTTGTAAATAATAATTCTTCGTTGCTTTCTACAATTTTACTTTGACACCATCTTTTATTCATTAAAATATTAATTGATTTTAAAGATTATTTTGTTTCTTTAATTTACTCCGCCCGCGCCCCCCCAGATCTCTTAACCGCCCCCCTGGAGAATTTTGCCTGAAAGAAACACTGCTGTAAACACGCTTTAGCGTTAGTGGCATGGCTTGATAGACGCGCTGAAGAACCTGCGAGAACTTCCAACAGAATGCTACTGGAGAAAATCCAAAATGTCCGCTATTGGTACATCAAAAACATTATAACGGCAAATGAAATGGGAAAAGACTCAAACCCCGAGATCGTTGCGCCCACATTAGATGACTTTTTGACAGAGTTTGTCCAAGAAAGTAGGATTCTCGGAGTTGTTAATACAAAGCTAATGAAAAGCTTTCCATAAAGTACTTAGTAAATGAGTTTTGTAAAAATAAAAGTATTTATTCTGCAGAAGACTTGATAAATCCGTATAATATTTTAATACGTGTAAATGCTCGCAAGATAGCAGCAACTGTCATTTATGGCATAATTTAAGATTTGCTAGAATAACATAAGACGCTTCAAAAATATACGAAGCTGCACATCATTGTATAATTTCGGATGGTATGCTAACTGAAATTATTCTCGTTGCACAAATATTAGAAACTATAGCCGTTAATAGCGGTCGCTTTCTTGAAGAAGAGGTTTTAAAAGTTGTTGAAAATAATCTCAAAATAAAATTGAATAAATCCAGATTGCTCCTTTTAAAGCATCATCCAATTTTTGGTGCCTCACCGGATGCATTGCGAGGCGATTCTCGCGCCGTATTCCCAGGAGGACAGGCCAGCGTCGTTGGTCATACCGAGCAGAAGAATTCAACCGCGACGACCGTTTTCCGGCATGACGACTCTACCAACGAGGTCACCGAACCCGCCGGCCGAAACTTTTTCATGTTCACCCGTTGTGGATATCTTCCGGTACAAACACCTTTACACCGGGACTCTGTACAAGGACCTTCTCTCCGAAGTAAAATTCTTTCCGATGACTTGCGTTCAAGTGCAAGCAAAATTTTCTTTGAGGAAGACATTACTCTGTGCATGACCGCACCCACGGAGTCTCCTATCACCGCGCTTATTATCATTTCAAAAAACATCAATATAATTATGTTCTTGAATAAACATTTTAAACTGAAAAATATATGGCAATTTACAGTTGGCAATCTACTCATTATTTAAAGACTAGTTTTTAAAATCATTTTCAAGAAATTGATATTTTTATTTGTAATTTTAATTTATAAAATTCACTAGTTTATAAACGTTGCTTTGCTTGATTGGTTGACCTTTTCGCAATGACTCAATATTTTACATCGAACTGTAATTTCGTAAGTGCTGAAATTCGTGGTGCCAAAGCTTTCAGGTAAAAACATTCGTCAGGAAGTAAATTTCCAGACGAGTGTTTAAAAATAACACAAACTCTACGCCTCGAATTTCTGTATGTTGTATACGAGTATGTTGAGGGATACCAGGCGCGAGTTCCCTACTCCTGCAGGAGGGAGAGCCTGTGCTGCGTCAGGAAGGCCACGTCCAGCATGACCTCGGGGCTGAGAAGGTCGCGGGCGCTGTCGTACTTGAGGCTCTCCTCATAGGCGCACAGGATGGTGGTGTCGTACAGCATCACCTTGCTGGCGGCGAGGGCGTGGATGCAGTTCTTCAGGCGGGCCATCACCTCCCGATCCGCCCTCGGGACAGCCTGGAAACAAATGCTACGACTCAAATCACAACTCACGAGGGTTTAGCATTTGCTGAGTAATATTGACCACTCTACCTGTGTTTCAACATCCATATTTTTTATCTGTTGATTTTTGTGGTGTGAGGAACTCATCATTATCACTTCCCTTCCGCACCTAATGGTGCATAGGGCACCGCATTGGTACACCAATCGCAGCGTATCTCGATCATATTTCAATTGTGCCTGTATGTAACAAAGATTTGTGTTTCCCATTTTTTCAATGGACCAAGACCGTTAATGAATAAATAATAAATACATTATTTTTTGTTACGTGAAGGTAAGATGATCAGTCTTACGGACTTAAGTCTTAGTCTAGGGACTATGAGATATTCTAGTGTAAAAACACCTTTTTTAATAAATATTTCATGTCAACCGTGTCGGGAATCGAACCCGAGACCTCTCGAGTGGCAGGCAAACGCGCTGTCCACTACACCACGGGCCGACGAGGAATAAAGAAGTAGTAGGTGAAATATTACTGTTATATCATTGGGAGAAATTTGATAAATTCAAGAGAGGAAGGGCAAGTTAAAAATAAAATAAATAAATAAAAATAATTTTAAAATCCCTAAATTCCACACAAGTCATGGTCAAAATAGCTTTGTCTTCAAAGATGTCAAAAATTACAATAATCTCCTGAATGAACTAAAAACTATTAAAAGTAATATATCAATAAATAAATTCAAAGTAAACTAAAAGAAAATTTTTGAACAAGTGTAAAAACTGCTATCAATTTAAATTAGTAAGAATGTATTATTATTTTCGGTTTTTCCTTTTATATCCTATAAGTTTTTATTTTATTTTCTCATTTACTAGTATATTCAAAATTATATCAATTTGAATAAATAAATAACTGTAACAGTGCAAGTCAATCTCCAAGCACAAGAGTTAGTCTCTTTTTTTGGATAGTTGCAGTTATAACATTTACTAGATGTATAAAAGTAGATTTCTATAGATTTAAAAAAACATGTTTTATTTATGAAATACATTGAATTAAAAAAAAAACATATTAGAGAACACTTCACAAACATCAACAGAATGAGGACTATTGAACTAAGCCAGATGGGAGAAAGTAGAGGCCAGCAATGGACAATACTTTGAGCCATAAATGTATAAGATATTCAGGACCAACCTGCCTATGGTTATGCCTGTTGGAAGGGCTACCGCTATGCTGAACAACATCGCTCTGGATATTGATCTGTTCCATGTATCTGATGGGGTTTTCCGAAGCAGGATTCTCCTACTACTTTGACATGAGTATCTTTCGTGTATTTTTTTTTTCTTTTTTATAATATGTACGTATTGAATATATGTTTGTAATGTATATGTTATATTAAAAATAAATGAATTGAATAAGGCCTTAATTTTGGAAAAAAACAGCGGAAGCAAAGGCATTTACAGGGCTTATAAACATAGGCAGAATGGTGAATGTTACACAGTGTGTAAAGTGGTCACTTAAACCAGCCAATGACAGGTCATAAGCCCTGTAAATGCCTTGAATTTCATATTCCCTTATTTAAGGTACTCACCATCCCTGTTGTAATTTGTTAATCTTAATGACTCCCGAGGGAGTGAAATCCAGCCTTTTGTCTACGAACATTTGGACAAACTCAAATATTGTAGCGGAAGCAAAGTCGTACACATAATATTTTGCATTCTTTGGCATTTGGTGTTGGATCCAAAAAGTTCGTACCTCTTCCAAGTTCTGCGCGAAGCCACCGCCGGGAGTGTCCGCGCCGGCCGTCGGGTAGAGCCAGATGAAGCCGTTATTCCCGATGACCAGCGACACTCCGCACGGGAGGCTGTGGAAGTGGGTCTTCCACCTCCGCACCAGCGAGGGAAACACCTTTACCATCACACCTTGGCTCAGCTGGAACAGGAAATAATACAACTAGATAATTTTGAAATTCATCTTAAGGGCCAAGACACAGACCAGCCGGCAACTGACGCTAGGTATTTTAAATACGAGTGTGTTCAGAAAATAACGGGAATTTTCGTTTTTGCCGCCTGTCAAACAAAAACTAAATGTAATAAATTGTTATAAAATATTACAACCAAATAATAAAACAAATGGTATTATGGATCCAACCTGCTTCCGGCCTACTTACCTTTCCGTACTTGAGACTCCGAGTGTGAAGGGAGAGTGAACCGTCAGAATACACACTCTGAACTTCAGCGCTGATGAGGTCTCCCTCCTTCAGGTAGCGCCGCATGAGCTGCTCGTCCTCGGAAGATCTGCGGCGCTGGAACCATGATCTCTCGGTCAAGTCCATCGCTCAGTTCATTAGTCAGACAATAGTAATGTATAGTGGCTCAGTAGAAATTGCACAGAAAAATATAATTCAGATGATTTACAAAAACCATAGAATATTTCCAAGTAATTTGCACGGTAGGAGCAGATAGACACATTCTTTAAAAGAAAAATTAATTAAAATTAAAAATAAATGCATACTGCAAATATGTCATATTTTCGTAATTTCAGTATATGTTAATTTGGTTTTTCTTTTCTTTTCTTTTCATGATCATGTCATACCATATATATGTGCTATAAAATTTTTAATAATTAAAAAAGGAATGGCCCAAGCTCAGACGCTGTAGTTATTGTGGGCATTTTTTCCAATTCATGTTATAGCTTAATTTTACGATGTATTTTTCTAAAGTGTATTTTTGTAATTATATTTCTATGTAAATAATATATGTATGGAAAAAAAAAACAAATATTATTTTTTTTAAATACCGAAAAAACACTATGCGGTTCTCACAGTGTGTGTGAGTAATTTATTATCAAAAGGGTTCATGGTAGCAGGAGTGGTGTGGAGCAAGTCCAACAGCTCAGCATAATTATTAGCTGCTCTGTGGATGCTCACCAGGGGAGGGGAGAATGGTGGGTAAAGTTTGACTATTTATTTATTTATGCTTTATTAAGTTAGTTCATAACATTTTAAGAACTAATATGAACTTTTAATAATATTACAATTTTTTAATCAAAATTTCTCAATTACATATTTTTTCAAATTAATTTTAAAAATTTCAATTATATCTATTTCTTCAGGTAACTCATTGTACAGCTTCAATCCCTTGCACAATGAGTTTTGAGATTCTGTTTTTTTCCTCATTGGTAATTTTATCTTTTTTTTACCCCTTGTTTCATATGTATGACATTGTTGGTTGAATTTTATTATTGTTTTTACTTTATTCATCCCCTTAATTATTTTATGTATAAAAATTGCCACATTATATTTAATTTGTTGCTTTACTGTGAGCAAGCCAATTTCTTTGTGCATTATTTCTACATTAGAATATATATATTTTTTTAGTATAATCCTCATTGCATTATTTTGAAGAATTTGTATATTTTGAATTTCTCCTTCATTACAAAAAAAAAGAATGGAAGAACAGTAATTTAAGTGTGGACATATTATTGTTATATATATAAGAATACTACTTTTTAAATCTATTACATTTCGTAATCTTCCCATAATTTTTTTTTTTTTTGAATTTTTTTTTGTTACATATTGAGTATGTTTTTTAAAATTTAAATATCTATCCAAGTAGACCCCGAGATACTTTATTTCGTCCACATAATTTATATTCATATTAATTTTGTAACCCTGGGGTATTATTTTTTTCCCAATATTCATATATTTTGTTTTTGATGTATTCAATTTCAAGTTATTTACTTTTAACTATTTTGATATATTTCCTAAATCGTAATTAATTTTATTTATCACTGTGTCATAATTATCTCCTGATATGTAAACTAGTGCATCATCTGCAAAGAGTTGGATTTTACAATATTTTAGAGATTTACCGATGTCATTTATGTATATGATAAACAATATGGGCCCTAGCACTGAGCCTTGGGGTACTCCTAAATTATTTTCTATCGGATTTCAAATAATGTTTTTAACTTTCGTTATTTGATATCTGTTATTTAAGTAGCTTTGAAACCAATTTAAGGCATTTCCTCTTATTCCAATTAATTTTAATTGGAATAAGAGGTAATTTTATTTTATTGTACTCGCACTGGAACATGTGTCGGAGTCTGGTGGTCCTTGTGGGTACAGGAAAGTTTATCAGGGGCAGTAATTTTGGGCAGTCTATTATGGTGCATATCACTTTGTCCATTAGAGTGAGGTCAGCAATTGTCCTTCTGGTGAAGAGCAATGGTAACCTCCAACTCAGACATGAAAGTTTGGTAGAAGATTTCATTTATAAGTATACCCTTTTTGAACTGCATGTAGCGAACATGTTGCAAAAGTGTTGTTTTCTGTATTCACGAGAAAAGAATAAAGAATAATACAATTCGGGGGTTAAGGGTCATAAGGGCGAAACTACAAAAACACAGTTTTGAGATAAATGATAAAACAGTTTTCAAAAAATAATACTGTCTTTTAAGGGTAACAAATAAAGAAAATAAAAAATACAGTTAATAGAGCATAAAATGACAAAAACAGAGACAAAAATATGAAACTACGCTTTCGTCTATATGACCCTAACTTGCGCTTACATTAGTAAATTAACAAAATGATGTAAAAGGTGTTTTATTCTTCTGACTTTAAACAAAACGCTTCATTTGTAGTTTCACACAAATTTATCTAGGTAACTACTTATCGGATGAGTTTCATCTTTTTGTCACTAACAGGATATTTTGTTTGGATATCAGATTAGTACTTAACACAAAACAGCATTTTTTGTAGTTTCGCCCTTATGACCCTAAGCCCCCGAATTACAAGCCCACGTTGGCCGCCACAGAGTGATAGTCCATAATCAAATCCAAGCAATATTTTGTTGTACGGCGACATATTTTCATGTTAAGCATACGATCTGTCAGAGTGTGTGAGAAGACTTATGGACAGTATAGCTACTCAGTTCATTTGGTAGCTTCCGGCTTCTTCACAACCCGGCCGCTCCTCCGCTACTCACCAGCTCTCCGCCGGGCAGGTTGACGGAGGACAGCAGCAGTATGGAGTGCAGGCGGGAGCTGGTGTCCACCTTCCAGCGCTTCTGCTGCACCTCCACCACGCGTCCCACCACCACGTCCCCGATCTCCCCCACGTAGCGCGACTTCAGGGGGCGAACGCAGATCAGCTTGTTGACCTGCGAGAGAAAAGGCGTAAAGCTAGGCTGAAGAAAGTAAGACCTGCGAGAACTGTCAAACAGGGTCTACATAGTTGGAGGAGAATTGGGGCTTACATTAATGTTAAAAAAGACAAAATGGATAACATTCGCGAGACAGAAAACAGAATTATACCAAGTTGCTCGACCCAGATATCGTCGGGTTTATGGCACAAGTTGGTAACAAATTTCCGAAAAATGAAATTTCTTCATAAATAATATCAAATAATATTGAGTCACAATAAAATTGTAAATATAAAAGAGATGCCCTATCACTCTATTCGGTTTAGTTTAACAACAAACGTGTAACGGACGGTTTCGGTTTGCACAATTCTCGACCTGAGAACCTACAGCCCGTTGTATTGGTGTAAACTTCCACTGTCTATTAAAACAATTAGTAAAGCTAGGGTTTCCTAGGACAGCGGTGACCGTATCTTAACGGCCGTAGTGAACGGTGATGCTAACATTTAACAACACCGTTTTCCCAGGAAACCACTCTCTAGTCACCGTTACGACGGCTGTCCACCGCATCACCGTTCACTACGGCCGTTAAGATACGGTCACCGCTGTCCTAGGAAACCCTAGCTTTACCAGAAAATGTTTAAAAAGGCTATAAAAAATGGATAGTGGAGCTAGGTAGAAGTAAAATGGATTGTCTCATTCGCCCAAACCAATATTGAATCAACCGCTCCACAAGTGTATAGCTTATGTTAGGTTTTTGTTATTTTCACTGTGCATTTTGTAATATAAATAATATAGATGTTCATGTATACCTAGTTTTTAAAACTGTGAATATTTGGTTAATTATCTCTGTTTATTAAGTTAGTCTTCTTTGTTTTCACATTTACATTTGTGAGATCAGTGTGAACGGAGATATTCTGAATCAGGTAGAAGAATTCGTGTACCTGGGAAGTATGTTTACTAGGGACGGAAAGGCCGAGAAAGATATTGAAAGGAGGGTGAGTGCCGGGAACAGGGCGAACGGTGCACTGAAATCTACTTTGGCAAACAAATGTTTATCGTAGGAGGCTAAACTAGCAGTTCACAACGTATTTCTAGTGCCAACTCTAATGTATGGGAGCAAAGTATGGAATTGGAAAAATGATGATGAAAGTAGGTTAAATGCTGTCAAAATGCGATCCCTCAGGCGAATGTGTGGTAAAATGATGTATGATAGGTGCACAAATGTCGAGATCCGTGAAGTGTGTAAGGCTGAGACATGCATTATCGACAGAATCAAGAAAGGGATTCTGCGTTGGGTTGGACATGTAGAGCGAATGGACAGCGAAAGAACGGCTAAAAGGATCTACGATGCAAATGTTGATGGATGCAGAAAACGAGGAAGACCGAGAAAGACATGGCACGATCAAGTCCATCAAATACTTGAAGATGGACATGCCAAAAGTAGGAATAATCGGCGTGCGTGCATGAGAAGATGTATGAATGTAGAGGAAGCGAGGTCTGTATGCCAAGATAGTGTTATGGCGTTCTATCCTCTCTGCCTACCCCTACGGTGAACGGCGTGATGGTTTGTTTGTTTGTTGTTTGTCTTCTTTGTTTATTCTCTAATGTAAAAACATTTCAAAAAAGTATATTGTTAAGTGTCCTCGGCACAGGTAACCCCAGTGAGGACACATTATTTTTATTATTAATTATAGTTTGAAAGAGAAAAATATGAATAAATATAATAAACTGTGGCTAACTTCCTGATTGGTAATCATAGAATGGTTTTTGTCCGTATTGGAGACTCTATGAGCGGGTAGCGTATCATTACTCTTAGCATCGTATGGTCTTTGTTTAAAAAGTAAATAAATGAAAAAAAAACATTTCGTTATCCAAGTGACTTGCTCTTCAAAGAATTCAGAGTACTGAATATTATTCAACAGTATATATTGAGAACGGTAGTGGTTACACACATCAATAGAGACATTTACCCGAGCGTCAACCACAACCATAATACAAGATACTCCAATAGGGACCTGATACTAAGTGAAGGGGTCAACACTGTTCTGGCATCGAGACAACACTATTACGTGGGCAAAAAGGTCCATAACCTTTTGCCAGAATCGTGGAAAGACGGGAGTGTTGTCAAGTTGCGGAAGGTGTTGACCTCGCTCTTTCATGACATTGGTCGTAGGGAGTCAGAAAAGTTGATGCATGCCACGGATTGGAGGTTCTTACTGGATGTCGAAAATAAATTATAAAAATAAGGAATAATTTTTAAAAATATATTTATAGATGGCAATCATGAAGTTTCGCATAAATAAATTGTCTATGTTTTTATGAATGTATGTATGTGTATGTACATGGGTGTATGTATGTGTGTGTGTATATATGTGTGTATATATATATAAATATGTTTATATATGTGTATGTGTGTATGTATATGTATCAAAATGTGTATATGAATAAGTTTATATTTTATTTGTCTGTGCTCTCTATTAATTTGTTAACTATTATAATATATTAAAATGTAATTGCCTAGCTTGGAACGGGGTATATACCCTTGTTAGCTGGGCAAAGCGAACATAAAATTGTATTTTGATAAAGAGTGTAAATAAATAAAAATAAAAAAAATATTTCAAATTTTATAAATACAAAAAATAATATTTTATAATATTCAACTTGGAGCTTTATTTGAATTGTTGATTTGGGATGAGCTGTTAACTTTGAGAGTGCAATAACTCGCAACAAGTAAAATGTAGTTCCAAAAAAACCCATGTACTGTGTAATAGCGTGGATGCTTGGACTAGAGAGAGATAATTATTCTTATGCTGAAATAGAGTCAATGTTAAATATTTCTAGTCTACAAAAACGTAGAACTAATATTGACTCCATATATATGTTCGGCATACTAAATGGTATAATCGATGTTCCATCATTACTGGGACAAGTAAAATTCAATATTCCGACTCGTAGATTGAGAAACAATGAAGTACTGTTCATCGATCAGCATAGAACAAACTATGGCCTAAATTCTCCAATGACCCGCCTTTGTCGTATTGTTAACTCAAGACAGGATCTGGACTTTTTTGGTTTAAGTTTACAACGATTTAAACGAGCACTAAATAAATAGTCCAGATCTTGTCTCGATGTCCCTTATGTTTGTCAATGCTTCTTTCTTTTTTCTTTAAATGTTTTAAACTACTCTTTTATTGTAATATTTAAACCTTATAAATTGTATACATGGACAATGTCCGTTAATAAATAAATAAATAAACACTTCGTGCCTTGATGCCCAAAATCCCCTGACTTGGTCAAACCGAATCATCGAAAGGGTCGAGAGTTTCAAATACCTGGGCCCGTAGTCTAATGGGAAGTTTCAATTTATCTTCACTTTGATGAAATGTTATTAAAAATTTATATTAGTTCTTAAAATGTTACGAACTAACTTAATAAAGCATAAATAAGTATGTATTAGGTTTGTACACATCATTACCTGTTCCATTACACCAGCGACGGAAGCTTTGAGGCATTCTCCCTCCATGTATGTTCCATGGCCTCTAGAACAATAATATGTTTATCCCGTCATTTCTTTTTGTTTTAAATTATTTTTATTTTTTTTGTAGCTGCAAATTATTTGTACCTTGCTTTTGTTATGTGCAAGGTTTTATCGAATGTATTTATATTTAGGTTATATTCCGTTGACTTAAACATTTTTCACCGTAGATAACAATAATAAAATAAAGCAGAATCAGAATAAACAAAATAACTCTTGAAATATTACACTAACAAATAATAAAAAGCTAAAAAATCGTAAAAGTTGGACACAAAAAACAAAAGAAGCTGATACCACCATTGAATAACTGAGCCTGCTTGATTGTCCCTGTAATGAATCGAACAGTCTCTCTTCGTGTATTACAGTTCAGGAGCTCAGCTAGGTTATTAGTCGCAGCAATCCGAGTGTTTACTTTGCATTCAAGCTCCCACCTCGGCCTATCAAACATTGGACAGTATATAAGATGTTCTACAGTCCGCTCAGTGATGCCATCACATGGACAGCAACTATCGTCTCGCAGTCCAAAGCGATGCAGATATTCCCTCATGCACCCATGTCCCGAGAGAGCCCGAGTTAATTCATTAGTGGGCATTTCATACTTCCAAAATGTTTTGGCCTCGTCTGTGCTTCTCAAAAGTTGCTCGATCCACTTATTGGTAGTTTTTTCTTCATAAATTTTCCACTCATTTGATTTATCTTTTGAAAGGGACCACCTTACATGGCTTATTGGGACTTCATCAAAGTTCGGCCTCACTTTTTTGACCGTTTTAAATTATTACAATACACAAATATAACCAAATGTAAGATCAGTGTGAACGAAGATATTCTGAATCAGGTAGAAGAATTTGTGTTTTTGGGAAGTATGTTTACACTAGGGATGGAAAGACTGAGAAAGATATTGAAAGGAGGGTGAGTGCCAAGAACAGGGTCAACGGTGCGCTGAAATCTACTTTGGCAAACAAATGTGTATCGCAGGATGCAAAACGTGTGCCAACTCTTATGTATGGAATTGAAGAAATAATGATGAAATTAGGGTAATGCTGTCGAAATGCGATCCCTCGGGCGAATGTGTGGTAAAACTATGCACAAACGTCGATATCCGTGAACTGCGTAAGGCTGAGACATGTATTATCGACAGAATCAAGAAAGGGGTGCTGCGTTGGTTTGGACATGTAGAGCGAATGGACAGTGAAAGAACGGCTAAAAGGATCTACGATGCGATGTTGATGGATGCAGAAAATGAGGGAGACCGAGAAAGACATGGCACAGTCGAGTCCATCAAATACTTGAAGACGGACATGTCAAGAGTAGGAATAATCGGCGTGCGTGGATGAGAAGATGTACGAATGTAGAGGAAGCGAGGTCTGTATGCAAAGACAGAGTGATATGGCGTTCTATCCTCTCTGTCTACCCCTACGGAGAAACGGCGTGTTGGTTTGTTGTTGTTGTTGCTTTGCTTTAGACAGCCCTGGCCTATATATTTAACAATTAATAAATAAAATAGTCCCTGAACTGATGCCTTAAGCTAGGGTTTTCTAGGACAGCGGTGCCCGTATCTTTACGGCCGTAGTGAACGGTGATGCGGTGGACAGCCGTCGTAGAGGTTGCTAGAGAGTGGTTTTATTTTTTAACGGTGTTATCAACACCGTTTTCCTAGGAAACAGCTCTCTAGTCACCGTTACGACGGCTGTCCACCGCATCACCGTTCACTACGGCCGTAAAGATACGGGCACCGCTGTCCTAGGAAACCCTAGCTTTAATCGTAAAACTGGTCATCTACTTTAATGTAACAAATGGGTGGTCTGCAGTGTATTCACCACAGCAATTGAGACTCTTGGCCCGGCACAAATACATTACGCCGATTGACAAAGTGACGATGATAATTAATATGGGACCAAGAAGATCGACTTTTAGGCAGTCGATGAGTTAAATGCCTGTGAAACTACTTAAAAAAACTAACCTCATAAATCCTTGTTGCTCTGTGACTATCTCACCGGGCGTAAAAAGCCTAGGAATTTCATCAGCGGTCGCAACACAATGATTGACTCGCTGAGATGCCAATCGGATGCACACATTGCTAGTCATTTTGTAAAAAAAAATAGTTAGATTTTATGCCAAGACAAAACCGTTTGCATGAAATTTGCAGGATTGATTTTCCACCACTTTGAAACGATTTGACACGTGCTTCTTCTAGGCATTAATTTTTCCCACGTAATACAGAAAATTAAATAACTTTGTTCCGTTTAAAACCACAAAACTAAAACACGGAACGACGGAATGAATCACGAACAAATGTGAAAATATCTTTTTCAAAATTCAAAACCAATAATATTCCACAGATAAATCAAAAAAGACAACCGGAATATTATGTGTAACACATGTTTTTTCACGGGGTTGCCAGTATGACGGATTTTATTGAACGGTGTGATCATTGTCGTATATTTTTTCAAACGAAAATCCTCCTCTTACTATTCAATCATATTCTAAAAATTCCATAATTAAAAAAATACGTATTAAATTGACTGACAAAGCACAATGTTATTTTTAATAAATTTAAAACAGCTTTGACCTTTGACCAATTATTTTTTGACAACAATGTCATTTTTTTTATAGAAGACACTATTTAATGGCGTTTTATATTCTTTACTAGAGGTAAAAAATTTAAAATCTTAATTTTTTTTTAATTTATTTTTAATTCAAAATGATTTTGTTGCAAATTTTTTTTTTACATAATACATTTCCAAAAGTAGGTATTTTTTTAGAAGTCCAAGAGTAAGAACAAAAATGAGCCTGACCATATCTAAAGGATCGATAATGATCTCTCAAAATCTTTCCAGACGTATATTGGCCCACGAGAACACAAAAATGATATGTAATTTTTCTCAACCATAGATAATCTATTCTGTAATTCACCGCTGTATTTTGGCCACCCGGTCTGTAATCTGTTGTGGTATATATATATTTTTTAAACTGGTATGCATATAAACACCATTTGATTCAGATTGCCAATAAAATTTATTTGCTACTTAAAATACAATCAACCACAATAGGGAAATATCACTTTTTTTTTTTTTTACATTTTCAAAGTACCTAGTAAAGGTCCATGAAATACTGTCCAGTAGAAAAATTTATTTTTTTACTAATTATTAGAACCAAGCGTAAAAAATATTTTATAATTTGTAATTTTAAATTCCCGCAAAAACGGTAATTCCATTGGCCACGCCCCTAATACGTCACGATTCATGTTTATTTGTTCCTGCCTATTCGAATTTGTTCAGAACATTGTCTTGAATCTTGACATTACCAGGGCAAAACACGTTGCGTTTTTCAAGCTACATAATTTTATTCTAATTATTTTTTGCAATTATGTATGAAAATATTTCTCCACAATGTCTATGTTGATTTTTAAAATGCAACAAATTATTCTAAATCCATTTCATTTGTTTTTATCGGCATTCGTAGTATGTGCTATTTCCCTATTCACAATTGTTTTTTGTCTTTCATGAAAAATTTATCATATTGCAATTGGGTTATTGTAAAAAGGAGTAAATGTGTTTAGGTGGTGCATATTTTTAATAAAATAAACATTTAATTGATTTTCAATAATTTAATTAAAATATAGGGTAGCACTTTAAAGGACTGTACATTATAATTTATTTCATGTGCGTTTCTCATTCACTCGTAACATTACAAATTTTAGTTACAGGGTATAACTGCTACACAACTGTATTATTAAATTACTTATCTGAATATTTTGAGTTCTCCCAAATGTTTGTAAACTGGATTTCATTCTCTAGGGAGTCATAAAGATATAACAACCGAGATGAAGAACATTTTAGAGACGGAAATATGGAAGTCAGGGCCCGTGACCTGTAGTTGGCAGGTTTAGGTGGCCACTTTACACATTGTGTAACATTCTCCATTCTGCCGATGTCTGAACATTTATATTTCTTCAATTCTTCCATCTGTTGATTTTGTGAAGTTAATAAGCTCAAACCTTTATTGATTTTGGTAAAATCCAGCTGATTGAATTGTTTCACCTGCTACCAGAAGTCAAACTAGAGGATGGGTCATGGGGTCTACCACAAACTCTGAATTCGGGCAAAGAAATTTCAGGTTTCTGGGCCCCAAAATATTTAATATGTTACCCGAACATTTTAAAACCATGACCCGGATTCTATTGAAAAAAATTGGTTACTGGGTTTAGGTTGAGAAAAATCGGAAAATTTACTAAAAATACATTTTTAAATAATAAATGGTATAAATTAATATTGTATAACTGTATAGTAAATTATCTAGTACACTAGTAGGTAGTAATGTTATTGTTTATTTTGCATAAAAATGTCTGCCTTTAAACAGGTTGTACCTAGTTAGGCAGACTAGACATGATCCAGAGAAATCTATTACCTAAGTGTATATGTAGTACATAAATTAATTGTTATTTTGTTAATAAACTATGATTATTATCAACAATGTTTGAGTATGTCCAAATGCTTGCAGACTGGCCCAGCCAATGACAGGTCATAAGCCCTGTAAATACCTAGACTTCCATATTCCCTTCTCAAAAAAGTTTTCCGTCTCTGTTGAAATAAATTTTAATATGATTATTATTATTATTATTATTATTATTATTTTTACTATAGGCAAAATTGTAAAAGTTACAGTGTGTACAGTGGTCACTTAAACCAGCCAATGACAGGTCATAAGCCCCGTACAGGCGTAGACTTCCTGAAGTACTCTCTTATGATGGAGAAAATCCAAAAGAAGTTTCTGAGATATCTCTACATGAGAGAGTGCGGGTATTATCCTTGGCTCTACCCGACCGAGTTTCTCCAGGGTATGCTTGGCTACAACAGTTTAGAGACTAGAAGGAATGTGTATTTGACTACACATTTTTATCGATTGTTGCGCGGTATGATCGATAATTCTGAAATTATGATGAGCATTGGTTTGTATGTTCCTGATAATTACCTAAGACAGCGTCAGCATAGATTGTTTCATATTCCGATATTCAGGACCAACCTGCCTATGGTTATGCCTGTTGGAAGGGCTACCGCTATGCTGAACAACATCGCTCTGGATATTGATCTGTTCCATGTATCCGAAGGGGTTTTCCGGAGCAGGATTCTTCTACTACTTTGACATGAGTCTCTTTCGTGTATTTTTTTTCTTTTTTATAATATGTACGTATTGAATATATTTTTGTAATGTATATGTTATATTTAAAATAAATTAATTGAATTGAATAATAATTGAATATTTCCTTCTCTAAAATATTATCCAACGTTGTTGTAATATATCAAATTAATTTGTAAAGGGCCTTACTCATAAACTCAGCGTAAAGTTATGCCTAAGTATAGTGGTATAATTTGGATGGGAAAACCATTCTTATTCTACCACTATAATAAGGATGTTATTCCCATCGGAGTTATACCGCTATACTTAAGTGTAACTTTATGCCAAGTTTAGGAGTAAGGCCCATTATATTTTAATATCATGTATTGATTTTTTATATTGATGTGTGTTGTATGTGACATTCGTGTATCTATCTGTGCAAATAATAGATTTAAATAAATCTATAAAAGAGTCCTGACTAAACATAGAACTCTGACAAGTCGGTATATGAAAATTAATAATCGGGTAATAATGGAATTGAACTTATTGATATATTGTTATATTTATGGCACATGGCCCAGTCTTTTGTAGTCAATCTTTTCTAATTGTACTAGTGGCCGTAGCTGGTCTGCGAAGACTCTCATATCCTCAGCAATGGCATCCTGACCTGATGGCGCCAAAACCTGGAAATCATTACAATTAAAAAAATACTTCGTCCAGTTCCATTGTAATGAGGAAGTTCAGTGTTTAAAAAAAATAAATTGTTAATAGACTATCAAACAAAAACGAAATTAAAAACAATAAAAAATTGTGTATCGTATTATCAGCGCTATGATTTTTTTAAAGTTTTGTATTTATTAAATTACTCCACTGTAAATGACTTAGGAGCGGACTTGGAAAATATATTATGATAATAAAAATATTTTTTAAATGATCTTTGTACTTTACCGAGAGTTCCACGAGATAGCTTTGTGATATGGTAGTATTTTTGAATATTTTGGCCACAGTGATCTTCATTCTTCCTTTGCGAAACATGTAACCTAAAAGAAATAATAAAACCACATTACAGCAACGTCGCAACTTAAATAAAAGTTAAACTAAAGATTTTAAATCTAAATAAATCATAACACGCATCATTTTTAACTGACCTGTTTCGGAGCTACACATGCTCCCCTTATAAAGGTAAATTTCAGAAATCAATACATTTTTTAAATAATTTCACCAGTGCCATAAATCATCATGCATAATACCCGAGAGGGAAGACTACGCTTACGGAGAAATGGAGTCGATGTTAAAAATCTTAAGTCTACAAAAAACATAGAAATAATAATTGACTCCATATTTATGTTTAATTTACTAAATGGCTTAATTGATGTTCCATCGTTACTGGAACAAGTGGCATTCAATGCTCTGATCCCCCGGTTGCGAAATAATAATGTCCTGTTCTTTTATCAGCACAGCGCAAAATATGGGATTGCATGCACCAATGTCCCGATTTTGTCGCATTGTAAACTCGAGACAAGATCTGGACTTTTTTTATGTAAGTCTTTCTAGAATAGGTGCGAAGGTTTTCACGGTCACTGTTATCAATATGTTTTTTTTTTGGGTGATACCGTGAGTGTTGGATTTGTTCCGACGTTTCTCACTCAGTTTACCCTGAAGATGGCTCCCGCAAAGGTAGCCAATCCAACACACACGGTATCACCCAAAAAAGAAACATATTGAAGTCTTTCTAGATTTAAACAATCACTTAGATAGACCAGATCCTGTCTTGACGTAGTAATTATTTTATTTTTTTGTCCTAGCTTTGATTTCCTTTAGTTGTATTTTATTTCAAAAGCACCTGTAAGTATTACAAGGAAATGTTTTTGACATTGTTGTGTGGACTGAATAAGTCCGTAAATAAATAAATACATACATCTAATACATCTGAAGGTAATAAATTAAATAATATTTATGCTTAGTAGCATTTTATGTTTGTAGAGATATGGTATGAGGAGTGAGGGGGGTTGAAATTCAATAATTTGCATTTATTCTCGGCAAAGAAATAGTAGTGAACTACATGAAATATTGTTCATTCGATTATTTATTATTTTCTTGTTAATGTTTAGCGCTTTTTTAATTTCTAACTACTCTGATCTACTTTGCTGAAAACAAGTGCCAATTATTAAATTTCAACCACACAAAGTAGTAGCAATGCACACCTCTGATGCTGTATTCAAAGTCTACCCTGCAGCCGAGTTCTGTGAGGAATTCCACCACCATACCGCTGCAGGCGATATCTATACTGGAGCGTACGACGGTGGGACGACTCTTGTCTCCGAGCTCGGGTTGGCCGATGTATCGAAGCTGGTATGGCATATCAGGGTAGTCCAGAGCCTTGCGGACGCGCAGTACTAAGGGGGCCGCCTGAGTTAAAAATATTACAATAGTAATAATCAAATATATTAAATTAAAGACTATGTTTTAAGACACTTGAATTTGTTTTGAAGCAGTAATGTATATTTGATTTAAGTGATTTATTGACAATTCTTGATGGAATTTCATTGTAATCATGTAATAACTTATATTTATATATAAGTTACCAATTAAAAATACTTGGTACACTTCCACTTGTTCACCAGTCTGAAGATGCCCGTCAGAGGATGAAAGCGCTAATTGGTTGAATAAACAAGTGGTAGTGTAGTTAGCATTTTTAATTAGTAACTTTTACAAAACATATACGTACCTAAAAAATACCTAAATAAAACAATTCTTACAGCCCGTGTGACGGGTGATATGTGATGTTATTTCATCAACTTTTTATTTAAACTATTGTGTTATATATAATATCCCCTCATACCAGCACTTTTGCTGATTGGGAATATTTCATACAAATAAAATATGTAATGTAATGTAATGCAATACGTAAAGTTTATAAACCTTGTATTTTGTCATAAATAAATAAATCATATATAAATATAAGTTATTACATAACTAATATATAGTTTCAGAATATACAGATCTTTAAAACTATAGGTTTATAACTACACCTGTAGATGGAAAGATCTGTGCTTCTTGAAACTGTATTATCTCATATTATTTATTTTTACATAAACGGCATAAATTGCCAACACATATTGAACATAAATATGAAAAAAAAATACATATGTTCATATATAAATACAAAACAAAAAATGATAAAATTACATAACTTTAACAATTGAAATAAGTAGGTAAATACACATAAGCATTCAAAAATATTTGCGAAATATATACATAAATATGAAAAAGTAAAAAAGAAGAACATTTTAAAAGTTTAAGAATTATATTGCGAGAGAAAAAGAGAAATAAGACTCGTTTTGTAACAATTAAGTCCAGAACCAAATATATCAGCCTTGTCCTCATACTGATTACTAGTAACGCCGACCTAATAATCAATTAACTTCGAAATTACCAGCAGATCTTAAATTTGATTGAATACGAGTAGGTACATTCATTACAGATGTTTTGAAAAACGGAATGGAAGAAAAAATAAGTATTTTAATCAGTCTTTTAAAATTATATAAGACAGAACAGCCTTTTATATTTAGTAATCTTCAAGAATTTTTGCAGTTAAGTCTCATTTATTAGTTAAAATAAAAGGTCTGTGGTTATTTTAGGAAGATAATTCAAGTACCAGTAGATGCATATTTTTTTCCTGATTCCTAATATGTATTTAACTCATTTTCGAAAAAATGTTAGATGCGTCCTTCTTTCTTATGACGGCAGTATTCATGGTAGCATCGAAAAAGTAAATACATATTATTTTTTTATAAAACAATGCACAAAGTTCAGCTTACTGCCTGCGTAGGTCCACTAAGGCTGAAGCAGACCTCCTGGTCGTTGAAGGTCTCGGGTCCCGAGTCCACATTGTCGCACAACCCTCGCAGCCGGTGGAGGAGAACCTCCACAGCCGTATCTAGAACGGAACCCTGGAAATACAAATGTAGATGTTACATCGTCATTTAAAAAGACAAATTAATAATTTTGCAGAAGAGTCTATTAAATTTTTTCCATGTCCAGGCAGGTGAAGAATGCAATTCTGTGTGTGAAATAGAACCGGAACCCTGGACGAGTATTTTCTACTCGATGACTACTCTCAGGTAAAAATCCTGAATAAAAAATCCAGTAGAGATAAGTCCACCTTGTTGTGTAGTGGTTGGCGCCTTCGCCTACCATTCTTGAGGTCCTGGGTTCATAGGATAAAAAACAAAAACGGGTTTTGACCTCAACGACAATTCACAAAAATAAAACCGATTTTGGGTGATAACATTAGGTGCGGAAAGTTAACGAATGTAAACAGAAAAATATTACAAATATATTATAAACAGTGGCTAATTGTTGGGATAAGAATGTAAAAAATACATTATTTACAGAATACGTATTTTTTTGTTTAATTCGGTGATATTTTTTAATTATTTATATATTTTGACTAACTTGCAACAAGTATTCTTGGTTAGGAATGATATTTGCACTCAAAGCCTGACTCAAGCTGTCCACAGCTGTACTGACTGCCGATGAGTTATTAACGGACATTGACATTATTGAATAAATTATACTGATTAGCTTAAAATTGAAATTGATTAGTTAATGTTTAACGACAATCAAAAAACTTCGAACACTATAACAGTACAAACACATTTTGACACTAGATAACCATAGATTATTTGTTAGTAAGAACGATAACTGAGAAACAAAGCAAAGAAAAAGTGACAGGTTTAAATGTAGAGACAATACAACTGTCCAAAACCTAGCAACAAAAATAATTATATATATTCCGGAAGGTACCGTATCTACTTTGTCCTGAAATGAAAATATTTCAGTCCTACTGAACTCCTTATTCTCAGTTCGTTAGTAGGTCAATTTCACAAATTAATTTTAACTTATTTTACAGATTACCACAGTATGAAAATCTACAAAAATGTTTAAAAAAAAAAAAAAAATAGGGATTATAAAAAAATTTGCTCTATAAGACAGGTCCTCGGCGTACGTTTTTTTTACAAATATTAAATTGTCATCGGAAGCATATTGTTGGAAGTGTTATATTTATAATACGCAATTGATGTATTTATAATGGTTTGACTCCAAAATATTTCATAATACAGATTATATCACTTTTGCTACATGATTAAAAAAACTAAAAAATTGAAAATGACTCATAAAACTTTTATAATTCTATAATTACAAGAATTTTAAAGAACTTACTCTAAACTCTCTTTCCTTAAAAAACAATGATCAAATCGGTCAACAAATCACATCGGATTATGATTAAATACATGTTATTTAAAATCGGTTTTCAAACCATTTGATTTATTGTGGCTGTGGCAAAAATATAAAATTTATTAAACTTTAGTACATAACCTCGTGGTTATTTGAAAAGTTTTCATATTAAATTAGATTTCAGAAGCCGAATGAAATTCCAAATACAATATAAAGGTTTACATATCCTTTTCATTTATTGTAGGAAATTAAAAAGAGAAGTGTAGCTGTTTATTATTACGTTTTTAGTATTTTGCGGCGGGAAGCAGAAAGTTGAATGCCTCGTCGTTGTGACCAATCACGGGGCTCAGTTGAATTTGGTTTTTACTTGTGATCGGTCGTGTCCGTTGTTCGCTTTACCACCAACTTTTATCGCATCTCAATAACGTGTCACTCGAGCTATTGTTGTCCCAGTATTGTTTTCCTCAAATAAAAAGTTATCTTATCTGTAACGAGTCTGATTAAATGTCGGTTACTTCGCGAGAACCCGTGCGTCTAAATTTCGCAACAAACCGATAAAGGATTTCAGCTGGCTTCCATTCTCATTTGGGAGTGAATTTGCGGGCCCATATGACAGACTTCGTGAGAGCAGTTTCTCCTTGGTGTTCGGTCACCGAGTTCTACTGAGTAATCTCAACAGTTCAACGTCTCCATCAAGGCTAAGAAGGACAGAATTCACGCGGCTCGTTACTCAAAAAAACACTTAATAGTGGTCTCCCCGAGTTTTGCGTCGCCAGTTGCATAGCAAAACTTTTTAATGTGTAACAGCAACCGATCCTTCGTTCGCTTCGACGTAGTGTTCTACATCCGAGTGAAACATTATACAGTTCTTCAAATGTGTTCCGAACGTTTCTATACAAGAAACAATCAAGAAACTATCCATAATTTCAACAAACTTTAACAGCGCTTCTTAATCCATTTTTGTTCTATTCTCGATCCGATCGGCCGTGAGGTTCCGTAGATCTCTCTCTCCGAGATACGTACAGCTGTCCGTCTCGCACTGGGATGTGGAGTAAGTGAGAGACAGACATATTACCGTGTACGTTTTCTGCGTGTGCGCGCGATTTTCCGTCACCTTTTTCGTGTAGCGTTCGATAGAGACGGAAAACGCGAAATTTGAAATTTTCTTAGTCAGTCAGACTCGATTGTCAAAGTTTTTTGGAATAGAATTTAATAGTGTTTCTGAATGGACACGAGTCGATAAAACTTTTGCTAATAATCCTCAATCTTCCGGTTACTTCGATAGTCTTACTTTCTTGTTTTCTGGTGCAATATTTTCAAGATGAACAGCAAAATGATCGCACCCACTCAGCCCGACGAGACGCTACTCTCCAAATGTCAAATACCGATCATCGACCTAGCTCACATAGGTAAGTTTGATTTTAAATGATAATGTTTTGTTTTATTCCGTATCATATCTCGACCTCAGTCCACGCTGAAATAATAATATTATGGACAACCTTGTTGGATATAATGCTGGCATTGTTTATTTCTCGGGTTATCTTGATAACATAATTTAATGCGATCACAAAGGAACAATAACAAAAGCGTCGCTTTGTGAACGGACAGGCAATCACGAATTCTCGCAACTTTTCGGTGTGACGGAATCACTGTTTTGTTTAGTTCAAAGTTATAGTAAATATACGAGAGTACAAGCAATATTCGCCGCAGTCGAGGACAAAATTTCCTTTCGAATTTCTAGCGGTTTCCGCATAAATGGAACCAGTGACAAAAATATAAGGAAATGTCGAAGTGTAGGTATTAACAGAGCTGGGCTCCGATTACAATGGGAAGTTAACATTTATCTTTAATTTTATGTACAAAGTAAAATTAAGTTTTCTGTATGAAAAGCAGAATGTTCATACAGTTTTTTCTTCTAAACATGTTCAATTATAGGTTACCGACGAAGACATTTTAAATGTTCACGCAAATAAACTCATTTTCGTACTCAAATATCAGTTTTTCTTTATATACAGCTTTCCCACCACATACCGCACACCGCATCTGAGGACATAAGTCTCCTTGGCGGTGCCCACACACACGGAAAATTTGGTCGTTGTCAAACGAGAAAAGCTGCCCGAAGGAGCTCTCTGTAATCTGGTAGCCTTAGTATCTTTGAGCTGAAAGAAAGTAATCCAGAAGTACATAATATGTACTTCATTGGATTGAGAAAAGAGGGAAGTGAATTCTTCACTGACTGGGATTAAATTGATTGGACATGATCAATTCGCCGAAAACTTTTTAAAAGCCTCGAAATTCTTTTTGGAAGCCACCAGATCTGTATATCCGACAGGACCTATATCAGGGCCACGGATAGTAGCGAGAAGCTCCATTTGGTAATCATAGAGAATGGGGGAAAACACAGTCGAAGCCGATTCAATTAACAATAATAAACAATACATTTGACTTAAATGATTTATTGACAATTCTTGATGGAATCCCATTGTAATGCTGTATTAACTAATATATACATATGAGTTATTAATTTTAAAAATACTTGGTACACTTCCACTTATTTATTTTGACCAATTAGCGCTTTTACCCTCTAATGGGCATCTTCAGACTGGTGAATATTATAAAGTGTAAGGATAATTTATATAAAACTAAATATTATCTTAAGTGATTAAGAAAATGTATCTATAATATAAGATACAAACGGAGTATTGACACGATAAAGAAGCCGCCGTACATTCACAGAGACTGGACCGCTGTGCACGTGCAAACCGCGAGCCCACTGCGTGATGTCGCATGATTGGCCCTTTTGAAACCACGGCAAAAATCTACACGAAGTGATAAAAAACCACACGGTGGATCGTTATTTATTGTTTTACAATTATTTGTTTATTTAATGCCTGGAAAACGCAATAACCTGTACACCACGAGACCGACTATAGTCCTTAAAATGTAACACGATTAGGATGACAGCTGTCAAAAAAAGTGACGACATAACTTTGTAGTAACGTCAAAGGAGTTTTTTATATTGACACACGAAAAATCATTTGTATCTGGCGTGTTAATTTATTTTTTCATTACAATGCTTGAAACATAAATCAACATAAATATATAAAATCAGGTTTAAAACTAAAATAAACCTAATATTAACGACGTTCTTACAAGGTTGCATCATTTTGCAAAAACGTTAGAGATAGGACAAATTGATCAATGTAAATTGACCGAATAAAAAAAATATTCGTTTGATGTTGTTCATGAAAAAAGTATAAATGTCTCATTTTTTGGTGAACAATTATGTTAAACACACTATAATAGGCTTGTTTTTTCGTTTTTTTTATCAATTTTCGGAAACAGAGTTTCATGACTGCATGAAATAACTGATAAAATCGATTTGACCAGTGATCAGTAATTTCCCATCACTAATGAAATTAGTTTGAGAGCTGTCATTCTAATCAAGCTATATTTTAAAGACTATAATCTCCAGTCGATTTCCTTTTGCTGGATTTTTACCTGAGAGTACTCTCTAAATTTTAATAATTATTTTGATAAAATTATAATTACAATTGGATTGTGGTTCCGTGACTAGTGTTGCGGACTGACGGATCAGAGGTCCGAGGTTCGAACCCCACTCTACCCCAACTTGATTTCCATTTTCTAATAGTGAGTTATTTACAACTCGTTGAAAATGGCCACCATTAAAATGTAAAAATTTAGGTAAATTGTAAGTACACCAATATTTTTTATTTTTTTAATAAGCCATGCGTTTTTATTGATGTTTTTATTAAAATCATTAACTATCGAGTTTTATTAATAAAAAAAAAAAACGAAAAACATATAATATTATCAAATTGAAATAGGTACAAACGAATCTAATAAATGTCAATCTACTATAATTTTACCGTGTTGTTTAGATTGAGATGATATGTGTGAAATAGGCTATGCTCCGCCGGATATCACGCGGCTGGTTTGTTTATTTGGAAATTCTTGTAATAATGAACTTTAGCAGCTGGCAGAGTTTCCCGGGGCCCTTTGTGGACACCATATGCTCCAACTAGGAAGCGGACAAAGAGGTATAATGATGATGAAATTATTACGTTAAATTTAAGTAAAATCTACTTGCTTCACTATTAAGTCTTGTGTTGCTATGATATCACATGAGTCTACATGCACGATAGAATACGAAAATTGATATACGAGGGCGGATTGATAATGAAGCTAAACCGCAAGACAAAAAAAATTACGAGTTTACCTGCTACCGCGCCCCTTGACTTTACTGAACCCTTTTTCTAAGAAATCCTTTATCGATACCTCTTTCTTTTGTTTAATAAATTAAGGACACTATGTGTCACCTTTCTACAATATTTACATTTTAAAATGTCTCAACAGTCTTGTTTTACCCGCGTTTGAGTGAACATAACACAACAATCATGGAAAGTGCAAAGCAAATGTCGATTGCGATAAAATCCAAAATAATCACATTGTCGCAAGAAAACATATCTAATTGTGAAATATCTCGTCGAGTTGGGTATTCAGAAGGTGCAGTGAGGTTTTTATTTAAAAAAATCCAAGAAACTGGATCCATAGAACGGAAAAAAGGAAGCGGACGGGGGCGCGTGACATCTGCCCGAGATGATCGCTTAATAAAAAAAAATTGTTATGCGCGATCGATTTTTAACGGCACCTGAAATACACGCAGAGGTGCAGTCTACCAGCACATCAACATTTTCAGTAAAAACAGTGTCCAGGCGGCTGTTGGAGCATGGTTTCCAAGCACGGAGTCCCGCAAAGAAACCATTACTCACGGACAAAATGAAGAAGGCTAGACTGGATTGGGCGAAAGAGCACCAGAATTGGACCTTGGAGGATTGGCAAAATGTTGTTTTCTCTGATGAATCAAAATTCAACCTTTTTGGTCCAGACGGCAGAAAGATAGTTCGACGAAAACGTGGGGAAAGATATCATCCGTCGTGCGTCACTCGAACCGTTAAACATTCACCCTACGTGATGATTTGGGGGTGCATGACAGCATACGGTTTAGGACCTCTAAATTTTGTACAGGGTACGATGAATGCCATTCAGTACAAAAAAGTGTTAAAAAAACATATTATTCCAACAATCGAGGACATTACGCAGTATACCGCGGACCCAATTTTTCAGGACGATTCTGCGCCGTGCCATAGAGCCCGCACTGTGAGTACAAATATATATATTTTTAAATGCATTTTGTGACCACATGATAAATAATTTATTGTTTTTTTATAGATCAATGAATTCAAGGAGAAAATTGGCTTAAAATCGTTGACGTGGCCCGGGAATAGCCCTGATTTGAACCCGATAGAAAATTTATGGGCGATTATGAAAAAAAAAGTCGGGAAAAAAAAATCAAAAAACATTGAGGAATTAAAAAAAAACTTAATTCAAGTTTGGGAAGAAGAAATAACATCAGAAATTTTAGATTCGCTTTACGCTTCTCTAAATAATAGAATTTTACATGTTATAAAAAATAAAGGTGAATTCACTAAGTACTAAATATTTTTAAATGTTATAAATATGTTTAAATGTAAAATACTTTAATTTAAAATAAAGCGATAAGAACCTACTTCTTAAATATGAATTAAAAAATAACATGTCTTTTATTATTCCATCACAAACACTCGACCATAAATGAACCGTTATGGGTCTCTAAGGTTCGGGTAATCTGATACCTGATATATAATGGCAATTTCTAAGTACAATTCATGAGTAAGATTTTTTATTTTAACCTTGAAATAACGAGTAGTCATCACATATGTCAAACAATATAAAAAAAACTAATTAAATATCAAGAATAATTCATTATATGTCAATTTTAGTTTTTTTTGAGAACTCGTAAATTTATTTGTCTTGCGGTGTACCTAGCGCTAGATGGCAGGACAAACACAAAAAAGTTTTTTTTTTCCAAATTGCGATCTGTCAAACGGCAGCTGTTAAAATGTCACCCGAAATTATCGATTAGTTTATTTGTTGCAGTCGTTTGAAGTAAAAAACTTTTGTGTTTCTTGAAAAATTGAAAAAAGCGAATTTCGTGCAGTGATTAAACACTATTATTTGAAAGGGAAAACGGCGAAAGAGACAAAAGAAAAGCTCGATAAGCTCGTGAGTCTGCTCTGTCAGGTTACATGGTAAAATATCTGCGTTTCTTGATCATTTTGTTACTTGAAGGTAAGATGATCAGTCTGTGGGGTGGTATTCTGAATCTTCTCTACCCCACAGAGAGTGGTTAATTTAGGGATTTTTATTTTTTGAACGCGACGAAACTGCTTTATATAATGGCTACACTGATTAATAAACGTCAAATGAAATATAAAACAAACAAAAAAACGGAAAATACGAAGACGGTTTGGTTAATTCAAACTGATTGAGTGTTTTGGGTAATACTTAAGAGCGCAATAATGTTCTAAATGAAAATCTTCATATACGGTTTCACGTGTCCGTATTAATTTGACTTTTAATAATGTGTGTCCATAAATGAAGCAAAGTTTAGGTGCATGCAAAAAAAAATAATTCCCAAATTGATCACTCTCTAGGGGATAGAGGAGATTCAGAATTCCACCCCAGGGTACGTATTCTGATGGGAAGTTAAAATCTATCTTTAATTTTATCTACAAAGTAAAATTTAGTTTTCGGTATGAAAAATATAATATGTTAACATTTTTTTTCCAAACATGTTTAATTACCGGTTACTGACGAAGATACGTTGAATTTTCTCACAAATATAATATACACTTTCATGCATAAATATCGATATTATACCGATGAAGATAGCCGGTCATAATCGCGGCCCAGGTCCAGGGCCTCGATTATGATGGGAAGATACAATTTATCTTCAATTTTATCTACAAAGTAAAACTAAGTTTTCTGTATGAAAAATAGAATATGTTTACAATTTATTTTCTAAACATGTTCAATTACTGAAATACAAAACTTAAAAAAGATCGTAGTGCTGATAATACGATATATGTTATAAACAACCAGAAACCATCACGCCGTTTCCCCTTAGGGAAAGGCAGACAGGATAGAACGCCATATCACTCCGTCTTTGAATACAGACCTCGCTTGCTCTACATTCATACATCTTCTCATGCACGCACGCCGATTATTCCTACTCTTGAAATGTCCATCTTAAAGTATTTGATCGTGCCATGTCTTTCTCGGTCTTCCTCGTTTTCTGCATACATCAACATTTTCTATGTATGTGTAGGTTTAGTTTAATAGTCTATTAATAAATAAAAAAGAAAATAAAAAACCACTGAATTTCCTCATTGCGTTTTTTTAGTCAATGGCGTCATAAATGACATACCGTGTGCATATTGGTAGGTTTTTATCTCAGAGTAATAATGCGCCAAGCTATAGAGCAGCCCAAATTTAGGAAAACCACTCTATGACTATTAAGTATTAAGTTAGCTACGGTTCGCACCAAAATAATGGGCCGTACTCAGGTCGTGAATTGCCTAATGGATATTAATTTGCATCAATGTTTGAGTATGTCCAAATGCTTGCAGACTGGCTGGATTTCGTTCAAGCATTTGGACATACTCAAACATTGTTGAATTACTACCTGGTAAAAGAAGAAGTATAAAAATTGGAAAATTGTTTTCAGGCGTTGCCTAGTAAGTGATTTGGTTCAGCCGGATGAATCTCACCCACGTGATAAAGGTTTCAGCTCTTTTACTTCACAAAAGTCAACAGATGGAATAGTTGAGGAAATGTGGATGTTCAAACATGGGCAGAATGGTGAATGTTACACAGTGTGTAAAGTGGCCACTTAAACAGCCAATAGCAGGTCATAAGCCCTGTAAATGCCTTGACTTCCACATTCCCTTCTCAAAAATGTTTTCCCTCTGTTGAAATTAATTCAAATTAATTTTCATTGTAAATATTTTTAAATATGCACCTGTGTATTTATTATTGCAGGGTTATTCCAATTTATTTTTCTATAATTCGCCTATATTTATTTTATATAACTGAAAATACATGTGTGTTTTTAATTTTTTTATTTATTTATTCATTTTATTCACAATATATTTATGTTATATTTATTGAAACATAAATCCCAACTCCATTGAACCAAAGTCCTGTGTTGAGTTTGTTTGTTTGTCCGTCACATCTCCGAAATGGTGAGTGGTAGCGGCCTGAAATTTGGACACGTTATTTTAGATGTGATTTCAAGGTTAACGTTGCTATTTTCGAGTAAAATTTTAATCGACCTCTACTCGATAAAAACTCAAACTTTATATGGATGCCTAGTGCGACCCTGACATATTGCCCTCAATCAACTGTCATTATCAACAGTAAACATACTTTAATTCACAAATTTATCCCCTAAATTGAGAAAAAATAGTATCTGAAGTAAATATGTTGATACTTATATTATACTTTCCTTAGAAAGTTTATAAGCAACACAATACACGTGCCGGGACAATAAATGCCAAAAATCAATGTAAATCATGGGAAAATATTCGGAATCGATTACCTGTGAAAACTGACTCCTTTAACACCTTTGACGCTCCTACTGCTGCAACCAAACATACTGTAATTCACCATAGTCATGAGTGAGTGAGTACAAAGAGTCACCTAAAGTAATTGGTCTGGTCTCCCTTCTATGTAGGCCGGATAAATCATATCGAATCGGTGCAACATAGTTTGCTAAGAAAAGTAGCATGGATGATTGGCCTCGAGAGGGGAGACTACACTTACGGAGAAATGGAGTCAATGTTAAAAATCTCAAGTCTACAAAAACGTAGAAATAACATTGACTCCATATTTATGTTTAATTTGTTGAATGGCTCAATTGATGTACCATCCCTACTGGAACAAGTGGCATTTAATGTTCCGATCCGCCGGTTGCGAAATAATAATGTGCTGTTCCTCGATCAACACAGCACAAACTTTGGCTTGCATGCACCAATGCCTGATTGTGCCGTATTGTAAACTCGAGAGAAGATCTGAACTTTTTTGGTGCAAGTCTTTATAGTTTTGAAAATTCACTAAGATAGACCGGATCTTGTCTTGAGGTAGTAATTTTTTTTTTTTTGTTCTAGCTTTAATTTTATTTAGTTGTATTTTATTTTATTAGTGTCTGTAATTATTATAAGAAATTGTATTTACCATCGTTAGAACGGACTGCATAAGTCCGTCAAATAAATAAATACATAAATTAAGGAGATAAAAAAGATCGAAATATTTCGAATTAATTTGAAAAAATATGTTATTGAGAAATTTTGATTAAAAAATTGTATTGTTATTAAAAGTTTATATTAATTCTTACGATGTTATGAACTAACTTAATATTAATAATAATTTGATTTTTATTTATTATAACGTAAATGTGCAAGTTATTTACAAACAAAGCCAAGCACAGCTACAAAAGCATCCGATTGAACCGTTATGTTTATGTTGTCAAACAAAACAAAATGGCCACCAATTGGTTGCTAACCAACAAACCAACATCGCTTGCGTTCTATGAAACATAGTGATAGGGCTTTTCTATTGGTTCACGCATTATTACTCTGAGGTTATTTCAGATTTCATATATTTTTTAAATTGCATAAAATTTCGCGGCCTACCGAGAACAGTAATTTTGTAATTTGAAGATGTCGACAAAACGAATTTGACGATCGAGTCATCGCAAACCGCGCCGAATCTCTTGGAAAAACCATATTGCTAAAAATATAAAACATAATGTACATTCGTATTGGGACTGCTAGTATTTCTGAGAATCGTGTTTTAATTTTCCATTATTTATCGTCGTCTGCCGCCATATCTTATATAAATAAATCTTAGTCTAATAAATAATACTTAGTAGGAAATTACTATGTACATAAAACCATTCGTCTCGTACATCAGTTTACGTCACCTACCTCACAAACCTACGTCATAATATATTATTTTATTTATTTATTTTAATTTTATTTTATTTCATTGGAAAGCCAACAGACATTTATAAATTTATCAGATACAATTATGTAATAAATACATATCATAAAGTCCAATTAGAGGCTTCCACATAATATTGTTCTAGTAAATGTTATCTCATAAAAATTATACATAACGTAAAGTAACTAATCATACAAAACGTATAATATTACTAAAAACGTAAATGTAATACATATTATTAAAAATATATCTACTTTTGAATATTGGTCACACAGTTGCACATTATAATACGAGTATACAGGGTGTTTTTTTAAACCCTGTCACATCCAAAACCACGATGATCAGTATGGGCAAGAAGATATATTTCAATATTTAGAACGCAGAATTTAAAAAAAAAATATTAAAAAAAACAAATGGTTGCTTACTTCTGCAGGGGAGAAGCGAGGGGGCGTGACCATGTGGTTGATGGTGTATCAGACTCCCCCCTCCCCTTTTCGCGCGTCTCCCTTGCAGAAGTAAGCAACCATTTGTTTTTTTTTATAAATATATTTTTTAAATATTCGTTCTAAAAATTAATTTTAATGTGCCAATATGTCTTCTTGGTCATACTGATCATCGTGGTTTAGGATGTGACAGGGTTTAAAGAACACCCTGTATAATACAAATATAGTTGACCATACAGTGTTCATTTGTTATGTGCCTACATACAGAACTGCAGGCTGAGGAACTTGTTTTTTTTTTAAATTTCATTTTTAAAGGATGTTAAAGATATGTTATTAATATTAATACAATTTAATTTCTGATTACACATATTGCAGGTTCTATTTACAAATGAATTTTGTAAATAGAACCTGCAATAGACAGGTAAGAACAATATTTTTGTGTAATATAAGAAAGAGAAAAGAAAATATTATGTAAAAGATTATAAGGTACTTTTTTATATTAATTAAAAAAGGAAATAAAAAATATAAAAAACATAAAAATATTCCTTATTATTAAAGGGCAACAAAATATATCATAGAAAAAAAAGAGTTCATATCTTTAGTTTAAATCCAGGATAGTGCGTGTTTTTTAAAAGAAGGAAAATTTTGAAAGTTTGGGATCAATGAAATCATAAAAAAAAAGATTAAAAAATTTTTAGGCCTATAAAATATGGTATTTCTAGCACACGATTCCTTCTTTGACTTGATCTATTTGAATTACTTGTGAATACATTTTGGTTCTTAAATGCATATTGGCTAGTTTAAGTGGCCACTTTACACTCTGTGTAACATTCACCATTCTGCCTATATTTGAACATCTATATTCCTTCAATTCTTTCATCTGTTGACGTTTGTGAAGTTAAAGAGCTGAAACCTTTATTGTTGCGGGCGAGATTCATATGATTTAATTATTTCACCCACATACTAAGCAACGCCTGAAAATATTTTCAATCAAAAAATTGCGCTTGAACATTGTCACGAATCTTGACGTCACAACTGCCAAGGTCAAACACGTTGTGTTTTTCTAGGAACGTATTTTTATTAAATTTCTTTTTTACATTTATCTGTATTCGTAGAACGTGATATTTCCCTATAACGGTTACAGATACGATCACACTATTCGATTATTATATCCAGTTGTGCCATCACTAGCAGTCAGTATCCTGAAATGTTTTAAAAACCTTTTTGTATGGGGTTATTGCCCCGGGGGCCCTTATGAAACAGAAAGAGCTCAAGCGATTTGTGATAAATACTTCTTACATTTAATGATTATCTCTTGCGGGACTATAAAATTAGATTTCTGATTCACTGTCTAGAGTTTCTCGGGTCATTAAATGCATCGTCCGGCTTCCTAGAAAATTTTGGAGTCACTGGAATATAATCGTCACTCCTCTTAATGTTGCGATTCTGTAGTTTTTCAATAATTTTAACTTCTGTATTTATTTTAAGGTGATTCTAAAAAAATATATGAAACTTATTATTCATAGATGGCGCTTATAATTTTTTAATAAAAAATGCAATTTTTACGTTTATTTTCAATGGAAATTGTACAAAACTTGGTTTGCGGAAACTTTACACTATATTGATTGTAACAAATACCATAACAATATAACTTATGTCCTTTTTTACAAAATGGTGTACAAAACAAAAAATTACTCATATTATTTATTATATTATAGAAGGGAATCCTTTAAATGGATGATTTTGGCAATCTTATGAGCATCTACATGAGTATGGAAGGCCAGCTTATGTGTTACAATATGAGTACATACTATTTAAGTATTCAATTCAATTCATTCAATTCAATTCATTTATTTAATATAACATATACATTACAAACACACATTTAATACGTACATATTATAAAAAAGAAAAATACATGAAAGAGATTCAAAGTAGTAGAAGTTCGGATACATGGAACAGATCAATAACCAGAGCGATGTTGTTCAGCATAGCGGTAGCTCTTCCAACAGGCATAACCATCGCAGGTTGGTCCTGTATATCGGAATATGAAACAATCTATGCTGACGCTGTCTTAGGTAATTATCAGGAACATACAAACCAATGCTCATCATAATCTCAGGATTATCGACAATACCGCGCAATAATCGATACAAATGTGTAGTCAAATACATATTCCTTCTAGTCTCTAAACTGTTGTAGCCAAGCATACCCTGGAGAAACTCGGTCGGATAGAGCCAAGGATAATACCCGCACTCTCTCATGTAGAGATATCTCAGAAACTTCTTTTGGATTTTATCTATCATAAGAGAGTACTTCAGTTCATGTGGCCCCCAAATCATCGAGCCACTCTCGAGTCTACTTCGCACCGAGGAGTTGTAAAGAGTTCTTAGTACGCGGGTATTTTCAAAAACCCTGGCAGTACGCAGAACGAATCCCAACATCTTCAATGCATTACCACTGATTGTCTCTATTTGTTCATGAAATGTCAGGGTACTCACAAATCTAACGCCCAGACCCTTAACATTTGACGTTCGTATCAGATTCTGGTTATTCATTTTGTAGCGAAAAATAGAGTTTTTTGGGCCCTAGTGAAAGACGTGACCGAACACTTAAAAACATTAAACTTAACTAAGTTTGTTACGCCTTCCCCATTCACATATATTAGATATATCCGCTTGGAGAAGACGAAAATCATCCAAAGTTGTCACCTTTAAGAATACTTCTAAGTCATCCGCAAATAACAGTAAACAAAAGAATGTAAAGCAAAGTTATGTAATTATAAATGGCTATTTTTTCTATGGTTCTGTGAAAATCAATTCAAACAACAATTATTATTAACTTCGCAATACACATAGTTTCATCTACATTTTTAAAACAACATTAGTTTAAAAGTTTATTACAAAATACCACAATGACATTCAGCGGATATTTCCATTATGTTATATTTCTCGATTAAAGCCATAGAATTAAGAATAGTCCAGAAACAGCATACGCACATAGAACAGAAGGCGACTCAACTACTCATAAATGTGTAGGTTTACGTTTTGACCAATTAGTTTCATTGTAGACGTAGCACTAACGAGTATATTAGCACCAAAGGCGATCAAAAGTCAGAATTTCAAGTTTGTCAAAGGTTCCATCAAACATATTGGTCTTCAAGCTAAATAACCATTCAATCAAATGGCATCACTCAAAATTCCCCCCACCCCTGTCTCTCCTTGTACCAGCAGTCGGAACCCAACCATTGTCAGAATTGCACGTCCGCTTTCTCGGTGCGTTGTATTTCGTGGTGTTTGTTTCAGTTTCTGTTGTAGTGTCTTGTGGTTGATTTTAGAAAAAAAACTTTTCAACATGGAAGAAAAAGGTATGTACTTAATTTTGACATATTATTTAAATAGTTTTCTCCCACATTGTACGTTTACTAGCATAACTTGTTTATCATGTCCTATTTCGTTATTAATTTTTACTAAATTAATCGGATAATAGGGATTTTGTTTATGATTTCAACAATTTAAACAGTATCTTATTTTTTAATATTAAATTTAGACTATTGACTATCATATGCCATAGAAAACTTTTCCGCTTAAATCCGCTGGTGAGTTTTTGTCATTTTGAAGTTAGAAGTTGAAGTTAGTTGAAGGGGTAACACCGCTGTAACGGCCTAAAAAATGTTTTTTTTATCAATTTTTTTGGACGAAGAAAACGTGATAGGGAAGTAATACTTAATAGGGTATTAAACACATATTTATATATATATATATATATATATATATAAATAGGAAAAAATATATCAAAATGGCGACCCTGCTGCAATTCTCCCGAGGCATGTGGAATTCGAGGTGATCTATAACTGGTGCCAATTTTGAATCTAGAAAAAAAAGATGTAATCTATATAAGTATAACTAGTGAACCACCTAAGTAATTTTATAAATATTGATTTTTGTTCTATTGGCGAGTGTTTGAATTTGCACCACTAATAGTGCGTGACGTAGATCGCCTAAAATAAAACACGTCTCGACAGAATTACTGCAGTGTCGCCATTTTGTAATATTTATCTTCAATTTTTTTTTTAATTAAAAAAATATCGCAATAAGTATTATTTCTTTATCATATTTCCTTTCTCCCAAATCAACTTTTTTTTATGCCGTTACAGTGAAATTACTCCCTTTAATGGGCAATGAAAATAAATTATTAAAAGCTTTGAATTAATTTTTTTGTTAAATTTTCTTACAGATTATTTGGAAACGTCAAGAAATTTACGGGAAGAGAATTGTATGCTTTTATGAAAGAATTTAAAGGGAAGAATTTAAATAAACAGCTTTCTTTATTGCAAGAAAAACTCATGATAGTAACAAAGTGTCCATCTGATAAAAATTGTATTTTTAATTATGCTTTAAGTAAATTCAAGTATCCATGTATAAATGGAGAGCATCTAGTTAAAAAGAGGAAAATTTTTATTAGAGATAATGAAAAATAGCTTGCATCTAAGTTTGAACTGCCTACATGGTCAGCAGAACATACACAAAAACCAGGAAGACAATTGAAAACGTTCATAGAGCTAAGCGAATGCAAAAAGCGTCGCAAAACAAGAGATCTGAGAAAACAAGTACCTGTTGAGGAGTTGACTTTTGCAGCTAGAGTAAGTCAGCGCTCTTCAGGCAATATTGATGCGTCACAAATAACAAAAGAAATTATTTCCACGCCCACCAGAGCTAAAAAGTATCGCAAAACTCAAAAGCTCAAACGCTCAAAAGCAAATACTTGTTAAAAAACGTTATCCACAAGAGGCACTGGCGATCTTTGTTGAAGGTGACTTCACCAGGAGACAGTAGGAAGTTATACATGGTGCTAACAAGAGCATCTATCCGTGTTATTCCCTTATTAAAAAGGCGAAAAAGGAGTGTTATCCTGATAACGAATCCATACAAGTAACCGAAACTTACTGCAATATCCAGCTTTAAGCCTTACTTGACCACACTGCATTACGTCTTTATAAACATGTCGCAGACGTTGTAAAGGGCAAAATCCAGTCCCTTCCTCTGTAAGATTTTGCAGACCTATCCGAATACGTTTCATTAATGAAACTAAAGAAGTAACTAGAGAAGTAGTAGCATACATCCAAAACAAAGTCTGTGCTGTAGAACTTTCCTTTGTTAGTTTTTAAGTATAACTTAGTAAATATATTGTAACACTGTTCATGTTTAATTTTATACATAATATACCGAGAAAAGAAGATAAAAAAAATCTATATTGTTTTGCGTGATATAATAAATAAATAAATATATGATTTGAAATATAACAAGGAATATTAGGACGTTGACCTAACTTGGGAGGATGCACGAGATCTGGCGGCCGCGGTCGATCGCTTGGCTTAGAGACAGTTTGTGGAATTCATATGCTCCGCATAGGGAGTGGATATGGAACGGTGATGATGATAACTAATTACTTAATCACGTATCTTTGTAAATGACCGAAAAAAAAACTAAATGAAAAAAATGCTTAATATTATTTTTAATAATGTTACTTTGAAAAATGGTTTATGTTAATTTATAGTGTTAATATTTTATAAAAAAACATCAAATTATACTTAAATGTTGTTAGTTATTCGTTTTTATTTTTAAAAAACCTATAAAATAATTTTGATTGGTTTTATCATACATATACTCGTTAGTGCGTCGCTCAGTACGCAACTCCTGATTTGAATTCAACTATGCCGTGTTGTGTCCTTTTAAAGTTTAGAAATACCGCTGGGATCTTAAAGAAACAGGATGCAATCACATTTCATCTGTAATGTGTGATTTTTAATTTTGATTTTAAATTTTATCTTTCGATTTTAACTTTTTAATTCTTAATTTTAACTTCTAATTTTAACATATTACAACAGAGATGAAGAACATTTAAGAGAAGGTAATATAAAAGTCTAGGCATCTACATGGCTTATGACCTGTCAATGGCTGGTTTAAGTGGCCACTTTACACACTGTGTAACATTCACCATTCTGCCCATATTTGAACATCTATATTCCTTCAATTCTTTCATCTGTTGACGTTTGTGAAGTTAAGAGCTTCACAAACATCAAAGTAGGCAAATGCGGTGACCATTTGTTTGACCACGAAGAGGGACTACTAATGTGTTTTTTACTGCGGTAAAAATATGTTTCATGAAAACCAGAAAAAAAAATATTTACACTGAAAAGGAGAAATTCACGTGTTATTAAAATAACTTTATCGCTAGTTGTGTTTTTAATTTAATTGACAGTAATTATCTTGAAATTTTCTGTAGTTATCATAAACTGTATTAATTATCACGAAACATCTGTGGATTATCAGCTTAGCAACACAAATTACTGTAGTAAAAATCAAACCGATTATTTTTAATTCTATCTAATCTGATCGAATTCATAATAAATTTTTTTGTTTGTTCAAGTATGTCCAAATGTTTGTAGACAAAGCTAGGAAGTTGAAATTTATTGCAACAGGGACATTCTGTCTATGTTTTTTCATCCACATTTCCTCCATTCTTTCACCTGTTGACTTTTGCCAGTAAAAGAGCTAAAACAGATATACGAGGGTAAAGTCGATGGTAAATGAAATGAAATTATTAACATATAAACAAAGAATATTTTACAATACAATGATAAAATTGATTTCATTCTATGTACCACCTAGATTAAGCAGAACATCTACAATATTTTATTGTCAAAATTCTCGAACGGTAGCTCAATATAACTCACCTATTGTTAGAGTACAGAATACCGGGAATGAATATGCATCACATTTTGATATATTTAGTTTATCTCTGCCTAACTTAAAAAATAAAGTGACCAACATATTTTTATCAAAAAGAGCAAATCATCTTCAGAAGATTGGGTTGGAATAGTTATAATTTGATTGATTAATGTATTTTGTTATTGTATAATTTCTTTAAAATATGTATGTATTTCAAGTAATTAATAATGTGTATAGTACGAGTATATTATTATTTCATACTCGATTTTTTTTATTTTCAATCTTTTTATTTCTAAGCACTCTTTATACCACATATATGTAAATGGCAGAAATGCCGTATATAAATAAATAAATAAATAAATATTTGTTCATAAAATTATAAACTCTAATAAAAAAACAGAATTTTGGAAAAAAAATGATCGGAACCAGCATGAACACGATCACAATACTAGAGAAAAGAACAAAATTAGACTTCCATTTAGGAAAAAGGCAAAGTTACAAAATTCAATTTAATTGAAAGCAATTAAAAAGTATTACGAAATGGAAAAAAATATTTATGAATAAAAAAACATATCAAAATTATGGTCAAGACATATGTGATAAACAATTTATAAATTAAATATATTTGCAATGTTATTATTAGAACACACATAACAATATGTATGATATGTGTGCCCTACTTTAAGATTTAAATAAAAAATAAAAAAAACATTAATTGATGTGTGAGAATTATATGGCTGAACTATAAAAAAAATAATAAGTTAAAATAAGTTAAAATGTTGCACATAAATAATGATAAAAAAGCAAATATTTAATATGGATTGTTTTTAAGGTTTAAAAAAAATGTCTATATCAATGCCAGCGGCAGTGACGACATACCGACTAGTAACCATGTCTGATCGCCCGTAGCGAAACGCCCATCTTTAGTATATATGGATTATATATATATATATATATATATATATAGTTGGATAATTTAAATAGCGCCATTTTTGTGAAAATCACCTCAAGGGCGCTGTAAAATTAATAAATATCCCAGTACGTCGTGCAGCTACATAGCGCATGGACGGTTGGGATTCTAGTTCCTCGTTTTCAATTAAGATCAATCAAAAATTATAACAGATAGGAGCTAGATTACAGGACGTCTTGCAGCCACAGAGCGCATAGACAGTTAGAAATTTAGCCCCCATTTACACATTTAAAAAATTGACAAATAAATTTAGTGTTTTAATGATATTTAAAAATAATAATAATATGAATATTAAAAAGGAGTAAGATTACAACACGTCTTGCAGCTACTAAGCGTATAGACGATTGGAATTCTAGACCCCATTTACAAAATTTTGGTATTTTAAAGTTGATATATGAAAGCTAGATAACCAATCATCGTGCAGCTACAAAGCGCATGGACGAGTGGAATTCTAGCGAAGTTAAAATGATATCAATAAATTTACAAAAAATAGATCGTAGTAGTAAATTTGTCAAGTGTTCATGCCAAAAAGTAAGCAATAAAAAACTAAATAAATAAAACACTGCTTCAACTCCATGGTTAACAAAGGGAGATAGATGTCCGAAGAGAAGCTTTTGTAGACAGTAGGTAGATAACGTCGCCATGTGGCCCACTGGCTGCTTGATAATTTCTGGAAACGCACATTGGCACGTAAGTGTCATTCGTGTCCCGACGAAGAGACGGGTAAGTTTCGAAACCGGTAGACTTTGAAAAGTCTGTAAGTACATATGTACAAATATTTACTCATGTAACTTTCATGATGCACGCTTTCGTTTCCTTTTAACAGTGGGTAGGTACTTAATTGAAAAATGCATTCTAAGTAAATGTTTTTTTAATGGATGTGGATTTAAAATTAATGGTCTGGTAACATATTGTTGCCTAGTAGATATTCAAATCTGGCAACACGAAAAGCGAAAGTTTGTCGTGCACGAATTGTTCGCTATTTTCCAAAACTTTCATGCGTAATGCAAGCGAGACGCCATGCGCTATATTATAACCGCATTACTAAACTAATGTGGAGTAAAGTTGAGTCGAGTCTTCCGTTCTCAAAATTTTTCTTCGCGTGTCAATTCGCCAATGTTCGGGCTTTCGCCGATTTGGTACAGTGTGTTCCAAATTGAGGATCGTTTTTTCAAAACACAATATTCGTCCCACACGGCGATTAAAAAAATAAAGCCATTATCGAGACGCATCAGTTACCTGAAATAAAACTCACTCGATTATGATTTGTCCTATTTTACACCATGGTAAAAATCCACACAGCACGATATGGCGTAATGGTCAGCGCGTTTGCCTACCATGCGAGAGGTCTCGGGTTCGATTCCCCGACACGGTTGATATGAAATATTGATTTAAAAGGGTGTTTTTACGTCAGAATATTACATTTTCCCTCGACTGGCACCTGAAGCGTAAGACTGATCATCTTACGTTTACCAATGGTGTACTTAAAACTAAATTTCACCTTCCACGTACCTCGTCAAGTAGTAATTAAAAAAATATTCATATCGTCATTTTTTAATGTTCTTTAGGACTCCGGTAGCCGGTACTCCCTATAAGCATGTCGATAGTTAAAAAAGAATTAGAGAAGTGGACATCCGCTTTTGTTATAATGCGTAGGGTCAAAGCACCAATGAATGACCGTTTAAGGTTTAGCTTGTAGTGAAATCCACATTAAAGGTATAAATTTCATAATTTAAGCGTACTAAATAAGCACATGAATTGTTTGAAGTACTTTTACATTTTTATTGAAATACGAGTATTACAATTATTGAAATTAAAATTATTAAAAAAAAATAGCAGAATCACCAGTGAATGACCACTACTACCCCAGTAAAAATAATACTCAGATTTAGTTACATTATAACATTATAAAACACCCTAACACATTAGAATATGGATATATTCAAAGAATTGCATAAGAAATAGCATCAAATAAAACACTATGTTTCCTTATAAAAACACTATCAATCTCAGAACAATAACGGGAAGACGCACTACTACCTTTTGACAACTCACTGTTCAAAACTAATAGATTTGTTTCTTATTTATTGTGTATGCATACAATTGGTAAAATTCCATATTTAATTTGGTAATGTATCCAAAATAAAACAAGTTTATTGGATTATAATTCTACTTTATTTTTTATAAAATATACGAAGGGTATATTGTGACGCGTTTCGTCTTGTTAGGACATTTTCAAACAAACTAACTTAAATATTTACAAAGTTTCCTTATAAACTAAAAATAATTGCTATTTTATGTTTGTGGATTTCTATACAAGCCAAAATAATTAGAGTTATTAAAATTCAATTAGGGTGTACTGAGTATATTAGACGAATATTTTGGTTATATTGTGGAAAAACCTTCCATTATTTTAAAATATTTGTAAGGGAATGACTTTAGAATTAATATAATATTTATAAAAAATATTGATTTCATTTATACAGGTTTATTTTGAAAATTATTGTTGAAACTCTACATTGGTGTTTTACACAGGTTCCGTCAATGTTTAATGTCAACTAAGGTAAAAATATATTCAGATTTTATAATATTATTTCATTTTAATTTAATTGATTGGGAACATGACAAGTTTTCATATATTTAGACGGTATATAATAAAAAGTTTATTATACTCGTACATAATATGAAATAACAAATTTACAATTACAATTATAAATACGAGTAATTTAGTTTTTATTTTTTGAAAATATTAAGTAAAGGTGAATTAACTAGGTTTAACTGTTCATTTATAAGTATTGGCTGGGTTATTGTCATTTTTTATTATTTCTAGCTGTTCTAACAAGACGAAACGCGTCTTAATATACCCTTTGTATATTTTATTTTAAAAAAAGTAGAAGTATAATCCAATAAACTTGTTTTATTTTGGATACATTACCAAATTAGAATTGTTTCTTACCAAAAGCTGTATTCGCCTACTGCTTTTGTCATAGTTTCTAGTGTTGAAATTTTTTGACTGGACACATGTAGCAATTCTTATTATATTGTGTTTTATTAACCAATGGTCATTTACGGGGGGTGGTCATTTACTGGTGCTTTGACCCTACCACAACGTAAAAATATCTTACCTAGTTATTAATACGGTTAATTGTTGGGTCTGTGAGGTCACGCAACCCACTTCAGGTGATGGATGTCCGAGAGATGTGACCTTCCTTGTCACGTCGCCTTGTAGGCTAGGTCACCCATATTGTGCCGCTGTACCGTTCGTGTACCTCTTGCATACTTTCTCCCGACTCCTAGACTCCTGATACCCGGGAGAAATTTTTCTCTGTTAAAAAATCATTTTTGTGTATTCTTCGTCCCCCCGGATAATAAATTGTCCGAGCGAATGGAGAATACAGTTATGTGTGTGATAAAGAACCAGAAACCTGGACGAAGTTAGTCGTAAACTTTATAGCAGTTTGCACTCACTTAAAAGATTACAGAATTTCTTGCCAATTGATGTTAAGCAAACATTAGTCCACAGCTTACTTCTTCCACTCCTTGACTATGCGGATGTATGTTATCCAGATGCTAACTCTGAATTACTTGATAAGTTAGAACGATTGCAGAATATTTGTATTTGTTATATCTTTGATCTTCGCAAATTTGACCACATAACCGAGTATCGCACGCAACTACACTGGCTCAGTATCAGGCATAGAAGAAACATTCACATTCTATCACTTCTTCACAATATTTTAAATAATCCCACTTCGCCTGTTTATTTGAGAGAGCTCATCCAACCTCTTTCACACCACGGACTATCTCTTCGTTTTAGTAACGAGAGAACCCTTTTAATACCCTGTCATAGCTCTAATTTTCTTGCCTCCTCTTTCTCAGTAGTAGCCGCTGTGGCGATTGTGGAATAATCTACCCACTAATGTTAGAGACGCCCTTTCTTTATTTACATTTAAATCAAGATAAAAATGTCACTATCTAAATATTTAAATTGTTCCCTTATCCTTCTTCTTTCCTTCCCATCCCCTCTCCTCTCTTCATGGTATAGTGTTATTTTTTAAAAATATATTTTTATTTTGTCAATCTTTGATTTTTATTTTTTGTATAAAATTGTAATGTAACAATTTTTCCGCGGAAATAGCATGCTCGTCTATCTCCGCGACCATGTCTCGAAACAATGTTTTGTCCTACAAATTTCCGTTTATACGTGGACAATGGTCGAGTCCTGGGACAAAAATATATATTTTTTAAAATTTATTTATTATACGGCACAAGTGCCTTTTACAATATAACAATATAATGAGTTGGTTAGATATACAAAAAAAAAAAAACATGTATGTATGTCAGCATACAAAATATATAAAAAATATAAAATAAATAAACACAAAGATCATTAGCGTAAGTAGCTTTTGCTAATAATTCGTTAATCGTTACTTTAGAACATCATAAAATATTCATAAAGAGATGATTTGAATTCACAGAGACTTGAGTTAAAAATTTCGATATGAGAGGTACATTCGTTTCCTAGTCTGTGTATACGCGGTATTGGTTAGTGACAAAGATAGTTGGTTTGAGAAGGGTGACAATAATATAGACTATTTTGTCTAGTTCTACGTATTAGCATATTAATATTTTTATTAAATTAGAATTAATGATTTTATATAAAAATATTAGGTCAGTTATTTTTCTGCGATCCTCCAGAGTAGGTAAATTCAAAAAGTTTAACGAATACATGTTGTTGATTTGTTCTATAGGAATATGCAGTTTGAAATTAATGAATCTTTAAGATTTATTGGGTCCACGTGTAGTATTTAGTGAACATGATAGAAATAAAATAAAAAGGAATCAATTCATTAGTTACGTAAACCTTGACAAAGAAGCTTGTTTGCTTTGAAACCGGTCGGTGAAAAATAAAAATTAGTGGTTTAAAACAAAGTTGTTTATATTTTTATTATTTTATTTTACTTTAAAATTTTCGTTGAATTTTGTAAAAAGGGGACCATATAGTAGAGTTGTACTCTTATTGGCTTCTAACTAAGGATATATACAAGAGTTTCATTATTTTAACTGATTCAAAATCCTTTATGGTTCTAAGAATAAAAAATATTGTATTGTTCACGCGTAAAGGGCCTTTAAGAAATGAAGATATAAGATGTCGAACCGGAGTCGTAGATATTACGTATCGTACAGCAAAATGAGAAAGTTCAGTGTCTTTTTTCCTTTTTTTTTTGTTTATGGAATATTAAACTAAGCCAAAAATTATTATTTTTTATTTTATATACCGTATTATCAGCGCTATGATTTTTTAATGTTTTGTGTTTCTGAAATAACTCCGCGTGTGACGTCAGAGGTTGTTCTATGACAGTTCTTCCGATTGGTTCATTTACGGTGACCAAACCGGATATCCTTCACAGCTCTCATATCATTGGATGGTTCATATGAACCAGTGACGTCATTCAAAGTAGTACGTTTTTATTTAAATATTTATTATTATTTTTTTCGTACATTTTTAAGAAATTTTACTGTACAATTTAATGCTCTAATTTTTACCGCGCGCAAAAAAACATTTTTTGTATCCAATTTCCCGTAGGCTGTAGTTGCTTATTAAAACGGCAGTGGACAGGACACTGCGAGACAAAATGATGACAGGTGGACACCCAGAATAATAAAGTGGAGACCATGAGCAAACTTAAAGAGGTATTGGAAGGCCACAAAAAAGATGGGCCAACGACATTGCCTCGATGGCGGTAGAACTTGGATGAGAAAAGTGGGGGATAGAGAAAAGTGGAAATGTTTGGAGGAAGCCTTTTTTTTTATTTTTCCATACATATATTATTTACATAGAAATATAATTACAAAAATACACTTTAGAAAAATACACCTTAAAATTAAGCTATAACATGAATTGGAAAAAATGCCCACAAAGACTACAGCGTCTGAGCGTGGGCCATTCCTTTTTTAATTATTAAAAAGTTTATTGCTCATATATATGGTATGACATGACCATGAAAAGAAAAGAAAAGGAAAATAAAAGAAAAACCAAATTAACATATGCTGAAATTACGAAAATATGATTTATTTGCAGTATGCATTTATTTTATGGAAGCATGGAGTTGGAAAAAAAGGGACGAAAGTAGACTGAATGCTGTTGAAATGCGATCCCTCAGGCGAATGTGCGGAAAAACAATGTATGATAGGTGCCCTAATGTCGAAATTAGAGCAGAATGCAAGGCTGAGTTAAGCATTATCGACAAAATTAAGAAAGGTCTTTTGCGATGGTTCGGTCATGTGGAGCGAATGAATGATGAAAGAACGGCTAAAAAGATTTATGATGCGAATGTGTCTGGTTGTAGAAGTCGAGGAAGGCCGAGAAAGACATGGCATGATCAAGTACAACAAACTCTCGAAAGTGGTCATGTGAAAAGTCGGAATAATCGACGTGCGTGCATGAGAAGATGTATGAATGTGAAGGAAGCAAAGGAAGTGTGCCAGGACAGAGTGGTGTGGCGTTCTATCCTCTCTGCCTACCCCTCCGGGGAAATGGCGTGATAGTTAGTTAGTTAGTCTATCTGCTCCTTTTATGCTAATCCAAGACCTCAAACCTACTTTAAACTGTACCCGTGATTTAATGTTTTGTAGTTCCTTGGTTAGAAGATTGAAGGATCTTGGACCAACATGTACGGAGTGCCTCTGTGCGAACTTAGTTCTGCATCCTGGAACTGACAGTACACTATCGGATCTATTGCTAATACGATTTAAATTATTACTTAACAATTCCCTATTCCAATAAACACATTTCAGTCACTGAAATAAATATAACTTTCTAAAACTAAGGAGTCCACTTTCTACGCATAATTTATTACTAGGAAATAATCTATGTTTTTTGTAAATCCAGCAATGGAGAGAACGAGGCTGAAAAAGAAGAAAAATCAATATTAGGACAGCTAATATGATTAATTTGTCGCAACTCTGCATTTTGCCATTTTGCGATAACTAAGCATTGTTTAAATAATAAATAATTTAATATGGAAAGGTCATCAAATCGCGAAAGTCACGTTTTTATCAATATGTTTTATTATAACTGTAATGGAAAAATATTCACGGCTTACTTGGGACGTGGTCTGATAAAAAGTAAGAAAATCATACGGTTTGGCCATTTTACAACGCCGTTCCTTCAAAATCGCGCCATTAAAAAATATTGTAAATAAACATTTAATAAAACAATTATTTTGTAAGGTATTTCTGACAAAAAAATATACTTTAAAGCTAGTTTTATGTGACTAAAATATAAAACTTTTCGACCGGCATGTTACGCCTCTTGAAATTTAGACTAAACTTATGTACAGGTTTATTGTATAACTGTATAATAAATAAACTAGAAGGTGGTAATGTTATTGTTTGTTTTGCATAAAAATGTCTGCCTTAAAACAGGTCGTACCTAGTTAGGCAGACTAGACATGATCCAGAGAAATCTATTACCTAAGTGTGTATGTAGTAGATAAAGTAATTGTTATTTTTGTTGATAAACCATGATTATTATTATTACTGGTACTCATAAAGAAACAAAGTATTTATGTTAAAGTTCTAATGATTTTAAAGTAATAAATTGATTAGGAAAGTTATAAAAGAAGTTTAAATTGAGTTTTTTTTTAAATAAATAAAAGTGTTTTATTTTACATATTTTTTTGTGGTATTTTTCTTAAATTTTAAGTTAGGTTAAATCATGTCTTCAATAAAAAGAATGTGAACTTAAATATTATCACTATTTAAAATTTTTGTAAAAAACATATTTTATTTATTTTTTAAAATTGCCATAAATAAAAACTTATTTAGGTGTGACAATGATAAAATTGATCGGTTTCACACCTTCCTATATTTTTTATCTAAACTTCTTTACTTAGTTCTTAACTATATTTAGTTCGCATAGGTCAGTCGTCCTAAATCTAATTTCGCTAAGTTGGCCGGCTACCTTATGCAATTCGGACACTATTTCCACCTAGACATCTCTCGCTAGATCCTGTTATGTAATTAGTACCAACGCCAGAATTGCAAAACCATCTTCACCTACATCTAGGCTTATAGTTGAGCCATAACAATCTCAATCGAATTTGATTTATTTTGATATTCTTGTACAATAATTCAGTTTATGTGAGTCGACAAATACTGTACTTAACCCTTTCGAGAGTTAATCTCAACAGAGATGGAAAACCTATATGAATAGGGAATATGGAAGACCACTTACAGAGAACTTAAACATACTTTGTAAAAAAAACTCACTCGACTCAATGTGTGGTAACTGAGGTTAGGAAATGATCGCCTGATAATCACTGTCTCTTTTTATCTTATTAAAATTATATATGTGTCTTGCTTAGTGATCTAATTAGATTACATCTCTTTCTTACAAATGAATGTTTTATATTTTTGTCTCAGTGTTATCGATATTTTGTCATTTTCGGAGATCCTGATGGACAAAATATTTCATTTCAAATTATCTAACGTATTTAAATATCGTGGGCGAGCCGGCAGAAATCACTAACTCCACTATTTTTCTTAATTTATGTTTTGCTAGTCATGTGCAAATATTTTTTTGATTAAATAACTATTATTTATGCGTTGGAACTAAGGGACGTGGAATTGACTTGGGAGGAAGCTCAAGTGCTGGCTGGCGATAGGGACTCCTGGAGGCGTCTGTAGCTCAATCACAAATAACTATCGACGTGCTAATAAGCGACGCGATAACAATTTCTTACCATGGTTGTTTATCGTATTCGCGATCACAATGCGACATCCATGAACACCTTATATTAAATGTCAAAATATTTACGTTTTGCGACGTATAATCCTGCTGCGCAATCACATATTTGAATTTTACCGGTGTAAATACGGTAAATATTTCAAAACTGCTATTTTTATTTATTATTTATCATGATATTTATTGCATTTAGCCGGCATTTGGCAAGCAAAGCAAGAAAAGCAGTCCCCATAATAATAGTAATTTTATTTTCACTTTTTTGTATTAGATACTCCTTAATATTTTGCAAACGCAATACGATTTTTCGCCAGTGAACTGTATTTATTTACGAGGAAAACAAAAAACAAACCGACACGAGCGTTGACTTGGAGATTACACACGCGTTGGCTTATGACTGCGATGACTTAAGAATGTCGTTATGCAAGTCTCGATTAGTATAATGGAATTGCCCAAAGCGAGAATGTCGTTATGCAAGTCTCGATATGTATAGTGGAATTGCCAAAAGCAAGAATGTCGTTATGCAGGTCTCGATTTGTATAATGGAATTGCCAAAAGCAAGAATGTCGTTATGCTAGTCTCGATTTGTATAATGGAATTACCAAAACCAAGAATGTCGTTATGCAAGTCTCGATATGTTTTTTTATTTTTATTAATAACAAATTAAAATACAATATTACAACTAAATACAATTTTTTACAATAATCAAATACATATATTTACATTAACGTTTCCCATTACGTAAAAAAAATAAACAATTCTTGTGTACATAATGGGGAGTGACGTCTTACAATAGATTATTTTATTTTAATCAATAATATTTTTAAAATAACATATATAAATTACAAAAAAGATATTAACGATGTTTTCAAACAGTGTTACATAAAAAAGAATTAAAGATGTATTTTTTTACTTCTTTCTTAAATATATTGTATTCCTGACTGTACTTTTTATTATCTTTGTTCATTTCCTTAAAGAAAAATATTCCTCTGTAAGTATAATGATGTTGTGCAGTAGTTGTTTTTAATTTAGGAATCAAGATATTACCACCTGTTCTAGGTCGCGTACTTATGTTTTGAGACCTAGAAATACTACTATTTATTTTATCTTTATATATTTGAAGCAAACAATTCAACCAATGCAAACAAATGTATAGTGGAATTGCCAAAAGCAAGAATGTCGTTATGCAAGTCTCGATTTGTATAGTGGAATTGCCAAAAGCGAGAAAGTCGTTATGCAAGTCTCGATTTGTATAATGGAATTGCCAAAAGCGAGAATGTCGTTATGCAAGTCTTGATTTGTATAATAAAATTGCCAAAAGCGAGAATGTCGTTATGCAAGTCTCAATTTGTATAATGGAATTGCCAAATAATTTGTCGATCGCAAAGCAAGATGGATTTTTACAATAGAAATGACCGATTTGGATTTCGTTGTTTAGTTTCTGGACGACACCTGTGTTTGTTGTCGCGTGTCGGTTGCCTTCTGCTGCCTACTGCCCGATGGCGCGGTTGTCCCGTATTCGTGACCCAATTTCTACTTTCTGGAAATACTTCCCCAGAACTGGGACATCCATCCGAGACTGACTGTGACGAATGAGCCTTTCACTCTCTTATCTTTTATCGTATTAGAGTTTTTAATTAACAGTCATTTCGATGCAATCATCACACGTCCTTATAATAGTTTAGTTAGACTTATTTTTATATTGAGAAGCAAGCGAAGTTAGACATATTCCAGACGTTGAAATTGACAACATAAAAAAAGAACAATATTCATATATTTTAAGAAAACAACGTTTATTACAAAAAACAATATTTACAAATACACCAAAATAATAGACCAGCAGGAAAAAAACACAAAACGCATGTTAAATGAATTTATAAAAACTCATTGTATTTTCAAAAATACTTGGTACACTTCCCCTTTTTTATTTTGACCAATTAGCGCTTTCACCCTCTAATGGGCATCTTCAGACTGGTGAATATTATACAGTGTAAGGGTGGTAATTTATATAAAACTAAATATTATCTTAAGTGTAGGTACATTTAAAAATAAGTTGAAAAAGATACAATACGCAATATTGCAATGGAAGTGGAAGTGTACCAAGTATTTTTAAAATTAATAACTTATATGGAAATATAAGTTATTACATCATAACAATGGAATTCCATCAAGAATTGTCAAGAAATAATTTAAATGAAAAAATCATTGTATTTTCAACAATATTTTGAGTTTGTCCAAATTTTTGTAGACAAGGACTGGATTCAACTCCCTGAGGAGCTGTTAATTGTACTGGTATGTAGGTGAAATAATTCAATTAGATGAATCTCACCAGCATCTCTGGTTTAAGTGGCCACTTTACACACTGTGTAACATTCACCATTCTGCGCATATTTGAACATATATATTCCTTCAATTCTTTCATCTGTTGATGTTTGTGAAGTCAAAGAGCTGAAACCTTTATTTATGGGGGTGAGATTCATCTAATTGAATTATTTCTCCTACATTCATTGAAAAAAAAAATTTTTTAAATGTCAGGCGTTGCCTAGTATCTAGGAAAAATAATTCAATTCGATTAATCTCACCCGCATAAATAAAAGTTTCAGCTTTTAACTTAACAAACATCAACAAATGAAAGAATTGAATATAGATGTTCAAAAATGGGCAGAATGGTGAATGTTACACAGTGTGTAAAGCGGCCACTTAAACGAGCTAATGACCGGTCATAAGCCCTGTAGATGCCTAGACTTTTATATTCATCATTCCTTTTCCGCACCTAATGGTTTATAGGGCACTGCATTGGTACAGCAATCGTAGCGTATCTTGATTATTTTTGTTACATGAAAGTAAGATGATCAGTCTTACGCGTAAAACTGATCATCTTACCTTCATGTAACAAAATTATCCAGATACGCTTCGTTTGGTGTACCAATACAGTGCCCTATGCACCATTAGGTGCGGTAAGGGAAGATGATGAATAAATATAAAGAAATATTGTTTTATTTAAAGAAAATAATAAGTCATTTAAAAAAAAAACAAATACAATTTGAACAGACGATGATGACCCTTATTCAGCGGTGATAACACTATAATAAGGCTCAAATTCTTGTGCGCGAGTATAAGGGACAGACGCAATCAATCAATTCTGGAGTATATATTATTGAAACTATGACTCATTGATAAATAAACGTTCAAAAAATTATAAAAATTTTTTTTGGACCGTGTTGATTCGAAACTGTAAAACGAGGTTCCATCGTATTACTAAATACAATGCAATAAAAATGTGTAGAGGGCTACTCCGTATCACTTCAGTTATATAAAATAATAATAATAATTATGAAATTTAAATAAAATGAACGATGAGAAAAAGTTTTTCGTTAGCTAGTCTTATTGAATCTTATCGCTAATGGATTTACACGGAGTAACCCCAGATTAGTTTATTTTAAAACATGATAAAACAAATGTAATGTGAAAGTATGTAAAATAAATAATATAAACGTTTTTCTGCGACTCTCTCCAATGCCTCCCGATGGTGTGTGAAAAAGACAACTGCACCCGGACTGATTATGCGAAATTAAAATCGACAAAATCAAGGTTTCGTTGTCTCATTTTGCGCACCTAAAAATTGAACCGATTTGATTTTTTTTTAAAGAAAGAGTATCCGTACCTTTCCCATTCTTAGCATGTGGTGACAAAGTACATTATTTTTCTTAAATCAAAAATTTAAAATTTAATTTATATCTTTATATAATCACTTTGTAAAGCGCCCTTGAGGTATTTTATTACGAAAATGGCGCTAAATAAGTTATCAATTATAATAATAATTCCCTTCTCAAAAATGTTTTCCCTCTCTGTTGCAACAAATTTAAATATTCACAACTCCCTAGGTAGAAAATTCAGCCAGTCTGCAAGCATTTGGACATACTCAAAACATTGTTGAAGATGTTTCGGGGCTGCTTTTTGTATATGGGGACCGGATGTTTGATACCAATAGACGGAATGATGAATAGCCTATAAATAGATAATATAATAAAATAGCCGTGGGGCTGTATTTTAACAGGACTCGACCCCTTGTCACGTATCAAAGTTTACGCTTAAGTATTTCAACGATAAAAAGATAACTCTTTTAGACTGGCCTGGAAATTCACCTGACCTTAACCCCATAGAAAATTTGTGGGTGATTTGTAAATCTAGGATACAACAATTGGACTGCACCACCAAGATAAAGATGGTAGAAGCTGTTATTCAGATGTGGTTTCGAGATGACAGAATAAAAGAAAATTGCCGAAGTTTAATTGATTCCATGCCAAAACGTGTTCAGGCTGTTATAAAAGCGAAAGAAGGACATAAATCCTATTAAATAAAAAATATTTTATGATTGTACATCACCTGTAACTCAAAATATTATTCAAAAACGTATTTTATAATTACAAGAAATTTTATACCATTAATTTGCACAATACTATAGCTCCCATAAGAAATAAATGATCAAAAATCAAAATGATAGACACGCCAACGGTAAATATCTATTGTGTGTAAATAAATCACCGCTCTGGTGCCATAATCCGGGGAGAAAATACGGAAATATGTTTGTATGAAGGAAAGTCAGACCGCGTTTCCTCTTAACCTCTTTCTTGAAAATAGTTTTTGTCCTTGAGAGCTTAATGCGCTCTTCCAAAATATTGAACACCGCGCGATTGCGGAGAGGTCGCTCTGAGAAAGTCGTTCGGGTTTTGGGTAAAATATAATTCTTGCTTTGGGAAAACCTCGTGTAAAATATTATGTCCCCACCTAAACTATGTATATGTCGGAAATAAAAATATTTGCCAGCAGTTCCGTGTAGGGAACCATTATGTTTTAGACAACAAAGCAGTGAAATCTTCCAACAATGTGTGTTAATTTATGTACTTGGTTTTACGGAAATAGTAGAAACATTCTTATGAAAATGTACATGCATTTGTAATAATGTGTTTCGCAAAATAATCTCTGTCATGATAAGTCGCCATTGCCCAAGGTTGAAATATCATTGGCTCTACCCGACCGAGTTTCTCCAAGGTATGCATGGCTACAACAGTTTAGAGACTATAGTCCTTAAAATATAGCTTTATTAGAATGACAGCTGTCAAACTAATTTCATTAGTGATGGGAAATTACTGATCAGCGATCAAATTGATTTTATCAGTTATTTCATGCAATCACGAAACAAGGTTTCCAAAAAATGATATAAAAACGCAAAAAAAACATATTATAGTGTGTTTAACACAATTATTCACCAAAAAATGAGACATTAATACTTTTTTCATGAACAACATCATATTAATTATTTTTTTATTCGATCAAATTACATTGATCAATTTGTCCCATCTCTAACGTTTTTGCAAAATGATGTAACCTTGTAAGAACGTCGTTAATAATTAGGTTTATTTTAGTTTTCTTTTAGTTTTAAAGCTGATTTTATATATTAATGTTGATTTATGTTTCAAATATCGTATTAAAAAATAAATTAACACGCCAGATACAAATGATTTTTCGAGTGTCAATATAAATAACTCCTTTGACGTTACTAAAAAGTTATGTCGTCACTTTTTCTGACAACTGTCATTCTATTCATGTTACATTTTAAGGACTATAGAAGGAATGTGTATTTGACTACACGTTTTTATCGATTGTTGCGCGGTATGGTCGATAATCCGAGATTATGACGAGCATTGGTTTGTATGTTCCTGATAATTACCTAAGACAGCGTCAGCATGGATTGTTTCATATTCCGATATACAGGACCACCCTGCCGTTGGAAGGGCTACGCTCTGGATGTTGATCTGTTCCATGTATCCGAAGGGGTTTTTCGGAGCAGGGCACTCCTACTATTTTGAAAAGAGTCTCTTTATGTATTTTTTGTCTTTTTATAATAAGTTCGTCTTAAATTTTTAGTTTGTTATTAATGTATTATTTTAATTAATTGAATTTAATTTAATATCTTGGTATTATTAATTTTATTATGAACTAGCGGACCCGACAGACGTTGTCCTGCCCGAACGTTGGCTTGCCTGATATTACCTTGGAAAAATACTTTTTATTAATAAGTAGGTACGTAGGTACTTGTTTATGGTTGAATTCCAAAACATAAAGTAAATATTTTTTTCAAATATGGCATTCTTTTTGCAAACGTCAAACTCCGGTCTTCTCACCAACGCTGGGGTGTACTTATGTAGGAATACGATTTTTAAAAATGCAATAATTTAATATTATTTTAGTATTACCAAAAATCCAGTAAAAAAAATAAATGGGTGGAAATTATAAGGAATTTAAGAAAATTATCTGATTGAGATCCACAAAAAACAAATGCTGTTTGTAAACATTCAAAAACAAACTTTTTTAATACTTAAAAAAATGACATCTTTCTATTTTTTGTAAATGCATTCTCCTCGAATGCAACCCTGGTAGATCGATGAATAAAATATTTATGCTCCTTCTTTTTTACATATGAGATTGAAGATTTTAATATCTACGAACACACACAGCGCAAAGATCTATATTTATTTATTCTCTGAAAACCGCACGTAAATCGGTTAAGCCGTTTAGGAGGAGTTCAGTGACATCACACCTACAGAGGAGTTATATATATATATATAAAGATAACTTATAACGCGCCATTTTTGTTAAATAATTTTCGGCCCAGCTTTGTTTAACCTGTACTCTGACTCGGTCTTCAAAGAAGCGCTGATTGGTACAAATCTCGGTGTGAAGGTAAACGGCGTAGTCATCAATAATATCAGATATGCAGATGACACCGTCTAATTGCAGACAATATACAAGACCTTTAAGAACTGCTTGATAAGATTAGCTCCGTCGGTGAACGTTTTGGTTAAAATATTAATGGAAACAAAACTAAATTTATGGTTTTTAGCCGAGAGAGTCATCACAATGTAAATAGTAAATAGAGAGTGAAACAGTTCAGGATCTTGGGTACTATCATCATTGAGGGGGAGACCCTTAAGCCCACCATCCACCCGCTCTCTGTCAGCTGCGCATAGAGGAAAGTTATTATAAATATTCCTAAGGAATACAAACTCTATGCAGATTAAGGAGGGGGGAGGAGGACGTATGGACAGAGGCCAACACGTCGTCCCCACCCCTCGGGACCCCCACAATGCCTCTGTTTTTTTTTATTCAAAAAAATATGTCAACAAACAATTTACATAAATAAACGTATCCAAATATACAAAAACATTTTTTTAAAACTATAGTTACACAACAAACATTACTTACACAAAACATAAGTAAAAACACGGATATTTACAATAAGAGAACGACTTTGGATAAGGAAGGACTCCCTGGGTGGTCAGAGGCAGAGGATCCGAATACCACCCCCGTAAGGGGAGGACAAAACAAAAGAACGTGGGGTACTATCATCACTGAGAATCTAGACCCCGACATTGAGATTAAATGCAGAATAGAAGCAACCCGAACAGAACAACAACAAACAAACTAACCATCACGGCGTTTTCCCGTAGATAGAACGCCATATCACTCTGTCTTTGCATACAGACCTCGCTTCCTCCACATTAAAAAAAATTACGATAGTTAATAACTGGTTTGAAACACATTTACTTATTTAAATTTATTTCAACAGAGAGGCAAAACATTTTTGAGAAGGGAATATGGAAGCATTTACAGGGCTTATGACCTGTCATTGGATGGTTTAAGTGGCCACTTTACACACTGTGTAACATTCACCATTCTGCCCATGTTTGAACATCCACATTTCCTCAACTCTTCCATCTGTTGACTTTTGTGAAGTTAAAGAGCTGAAACCTTTATCACGTGGGTGAGATTCATCTGGCTGAACTAAATAACTATCTGACAACGCCCGAAAACAATTTTCCAATTTTTAGACTTTTTCTTTTACCAGGTAGTAATTCAACAATGTTTGATTATGTCCAAATGCTTGCAGACTGGCTGGATTTCCTCCCTAGGGAGTTATTCATATTTAAATTTATTTCAACAGAAAAGGGAAGACATTTTTGAGAAGGGAAGTTTTCCCTCTCTGTTGAAATAAATTTAAATATGAATAACTCCCTAGGGAGGAAATCCAGCCAGTCTGCAAGCATTCGGACACACTTAAACATTGTCAAATTTACTTAGTTTAAATCAAGAAAAAAACATGTATTTGCTTTTTCAAATCTCAAACAAAAGTGGCCCTTCACAGAATTTGTCATTTAAAATCCATGATTTAAAATGTAATGTTGATATTTGTAATAAGCGCTACAAAATAAGTTTAGGGGAAAGCTATAAATATTTGGGTATATACAGATTATAGGCTAAAATGGGAGAAGCTAAACTAACAAATAAACTCAGATATTTACCTTATATTTTCCAAAGACTGAAAAATATCTTAACCAAAGAAAAAATAAAAATTGTATATTACGCTTTAATTCAGTCTTCGATAACATATGGTATAATAGCGTGAGGAGGAGTCTTGGACGCGCAAGGTATGCATGGCTACAACAGTTAAAAGAAAAAATAAAAATTGTATATTACGCTTTAATTCAGTCTTCGATAACATATGGTATAATAGCGCGTGGAGGAGTCTTAGACGCGCATAGTCGCTCAATAGAAATTGCACAGAAAAATATAATTAAAATAATTTACAAAAAACGTAGATTATTTCCTAGTTATAAATTATACGTAGAGAGTGAACTCATTAGTTTTAGAAAATTATATTTATTTCAGTGCCTGAAATAACTTGAATAGGGAATTGTTTAGTAATAATTTAAATCGTATTAGTAATAGATCCGATAGTGTACTGTCCGTTCCAGGATGCAGAACTAAGTTCGCACAGAGGCACTCCTCACATGTTGGTCCAAGATCCTTCAATCTTCTAACTAAGGAACTACAAAACATTAAATCACTGGTACAGTTTAAAGTAGGTTTGAGGTCTTGGAATTGCATGGAAAGAACAGATAGACACCCTTTTTAAAAATAAAAAAAATGTAAACTGCAAATAAATCATGTCTTCGTAATATCAGCATATGTTAATTTGTTTTTTCTTTTATTTTTCTTTTCTTTTTATGTCATACCATATTTATATGCTATAAACTTTTAATAATTAAAAATGGAGTTATTGTTTTATATTTTTTTTGACAAGTGGAATTATACGGAGTGGCTTTTCACGTGTACCCTTTTTTATTATTTTTTTTCCACCGCCTTTACTCATATATTATAGAAAACTTTAATTGGCCTATAATTTTTACATTTTTTTTTCGTTAGAATTCAAACCTCCCCGATACTATGCGAAAAAGACAACTGTACATCGGACTGATTACGCCTTACTCTAATCGACAAAATTGACGCTTCGTTGTCCCGTTTTACGCACCCCGAAACTGAACCAATTTGTTTTTTTCTTTGAGAAGGAGTATCAGAATTAAATTTTCTGTGTCAGTACCTTTTTTGTTTTTTAAAATTATTTATTATATTTGTATACAGTACATCCGAAGACGGCAAATAAAACAGGGCGCTTTTATGTGTTATTGGATGGTCCTAGCTCCGTCAACAAATCCACAAATTAACTACTCTGCCCCCTGCGAGAAGATTCAGAATATCACTCTAGGGGTGCTATTCTGAATCATCTCTACCTCCCAGAGAGTGGTCGATTTGGAGATTTTTATTTTTTGCACGCGACTACGCTTTGCTTCATATATGGCCACACTGACGATTGAACGTCAAATTATGAATGAAATTGTTTAAAAAAAATTTAAAAACTATCACGGTTTGGTCAATTTAACTTAATTTAGTGTTTTGGGTAATGCTTACGGTTGTTCTAAATGAAAAGCATCATGTTTAATCAGTATTATGTCTGTACTATTTTTATTTGATTATTAATTAAAACTAATGTCTGAGCACCCGATGACAAACTATTATTGAATAGTTTACCGGGACAAAATATATTTTAATACTTGGTTTTCTTTATAATGTATGAATATTGTAATAATGTGTATATTTTATTGAATAAAGACTATGAAAAAAAAAACGTATTCGTACTTATTTAACGTTTGATCTTTAATGTGGCCATATATGAAGCAAAGTGTAAACGCATGCGAAAAATAAAAATCCCCAAATGAATAACTTTCTAGGGGGTAGAGAGATTTAGAATACCACCCCAGGGCACGTATTCCGATGGGAAGTTAACATTTATCTTCAATTTTATCTACAAAGTAAAATTAAGTTTTCCGTATGAAAAATATAATATGTATACGTTTTTTTTTCTAAACATAGGTTACCGACGAAGATATCTTAAATGTTAATATGTATGTATATACTAATTTTCGTACATAAATATCGATCTTACATTATACCGTCTCTATATGTACCGATTAAGATAGCGTTTATAATCGCGCCCCCCCCTGGGCCTGCCCTGGGGCCCGATTATAATGGGAAGATAACATTTATCTTCAATTTTATCTACAAAGTAAAATTAAGTTTTCTGTATGGAAAGCAGAATATACATACATGTTTTTCTTCTTAACATGTTCAATTATAAGTTACCGACGAAGATACTTTAAATGTTAATGCAAATATACTCATTTTCGTACACAAATATCGATTTTTCTTTATAGACAGTCAAAGATAACTCTGTTAACTTCCCATTGTAATCGGGACCCAGTAGCTCAATCACAAATAACTATCGACGTGCTACAACAATTTCTCACCGTGGTTGTTTATCGTATTCGCGATCACAATGGAACATCCGCATCAGAACACCTAATATTAAATGTCAACATATTAACGTTTCGCGACGTATAATTTTAACGGTACAAATATGGAAAATATTTCAAAACGGCTATTTTTATTTATTTATTTATTATCGTGCTATTCATTGCATTAAGCCGGCGGTTGGCAAGTCAAATGTCAAGAAAAGCAGTCGCCATAGTAGTTCTAGTTTAATTTTCACTTTTTTGTATTAGATACTCCTGACTATTTTGCAAAAGCAATATATTGTATAATTTTTTTAAGTAAACGCCGATTTTAGTAATCGTCGAGTAAAACAAAAAACAAACCGACACGAGCGTTGACTTAGAGATTACACACGCCTTGACTTATGACTGCGAATACTTAATCATGTTCATTATTTTTCACTGTGATCGCTCAAATGCTTAGCATGTTTTTAAGCGCGTCGATAGCAAAGTACTGTAGAAACATCTTAAATATCGGTAAATCGTTTTCCTTTCTTTTTAAATTGGGAGCCACATCAAAACGTTTAGGTTTCTACAGCGATAAGACCCACACTTGTTAATTTATTATATAATTTCTTCATTTTTTATATAGTTATGTTTTTTATTGCCTATAACTAATTTGGATGCGATTGCTATTCGCATGGAAACAGAAATATCATACCTAATCATATAGACGTGATTAAGGCTGAGTTTTGCCAGCTTATACACGACCATGATTCATGATTTGAGTTGCAAATTTAAAAAAAAACGACGGTGTTTTTTTGTAGATATTTTTTATCTTTAATTTAGATAATATTATGTATTTATTTTTATATTATGTACAGAGATAACAATGGTACATTTTACCGTTATTGTCAATTTTAATTACATACTTTAGTTAGCACAAATTTAAGAGAGTTAAAATTGTTTTATTTTTATAAAAGACAGCTGAACCCGGCAATGCTTTGCTATTGCTACATTTGCGTACACACTCTACTATTGCGTATAAACCATATATTAAAAGAACACAATCGAAAGTTTGATATAAATTATTGTATTAAGTTAGTTAAAATTAGATATGTACGTACATATCGAGCCATAATTGACAGAACAACGTAAGCGACATTTTTGGCGTATTGCGTTTTTCAAAGGAAAAGTGTTCCTTATCGCCCCCTGCACAAGTGTTAAAAACATCACCTTAATATATATAATTCCTCTGTACGTGTGATGTCACCGTACATCTCCTAAACGTTTTAACCAATTTACGTGCGGTTTTCAGAGAAACATATATCTTTGCGCTGTGCGTGTTCGTAGATATTAAAATCTTCAATCTAATAAGTAAAAAATAAGTTAGGAGCATAAATGTTTAATTCATCGATCTACCAGAGTTGCATTTGCGGAGAATGCATTTGCAAAAAAATGGAAAGATGTTGTTTTTTGTGTATAAAAAAAGTTTGTTTTTGAATGTTTACAAACAGCATTTGTTTTTTGTGGATCTCAATCAGATTCTTTCCTTAAATTCCTTATAATTTCTACCCATTTGTTTCTTTTTATTGGATTTTTGGTAATACTAAAATAATATTAAATTCAATACATTTAAAAAATCGTATTCATATATAAGTACACTCCTATGTTGGTGAGAAGACCGGAGTTTGACGTTTGCAAAAAGAATGCCATATTTGAAAAAATATTTATTTTATGTTTTGGAATTAAACTATAAACAAGTACCTAGGTACCTACCAATCAATAAAAAATATTTTTCCAAGCTAATAGCAGGCAAGCCAACGTTCGGGCAGGACAACGTCTGTCGGGTCCGCTAGTAGCTCTATAAAATTCACCTGATATTTATTTATATTTATTTTATTTATTAAGAGAAAACAACAGCCATTACGTAATATACTGTCTGTGATAGACATACAAAGTGTATATTATGGACTCTGTAATTCTGTTTTGGCCTACGGGTGTGTCGGTTGGGGAGGAGCTGCTAGAACTATATTAGACCCACTAGTAAAAGCTCAAAATTCTGTTTTGAGAGAAATTCTAAGAAGGCCATATAGGTCCCCGAGTGAAGAGCTGTTTAAAATTCTACCAGTTCTTGATGTAAGGCAATCTTATACAAGAAAAAAATTGATTGAAACCCATAAACACTGGAATACCCTGGACAGGGTACACCATGCACCATGCACACGAAACACGAAGTTCTGTGAGGAATGACTTAATGATGCCTACAAAGATCTTTTCTTTTTTACGGGACCAAAGCTATATAACGTAGTGCTTTATTTATTTATGGCCAAACCGAAATTTCGGTCGGTCACTAATGGTGACCCTATTCGTATCCCATAATAATAATGTTTGGATAATTTATATAGCGCCATTTTTGTGAAAATCACCTCAAGGGCGCTGTACAATAAATAAATATCTCAACACGTCTTGCAGCTACAGAGCGCATGGACGGTTAGGATTCTAGTTCCTCGTCTCCAATTATGATATATATGAGCTAGATAACAGAACGTCTTGCAGCTACAGAGCGCATGGACAAAAAGAAATCAAGTCCCTATTTACATTTTTAATATTTTTTTTTATTATTTGAAAATGAAGTTTAGAGTTTAAGTGATATTTTAAAAACGAAATAAAAAGCAAATTTATAACATTAGAAGTTAGATAACAACAAGTCTTGCAGCTACTGAGCGTATGGACGGTCCCATATTTCTCTCCCACTCTAGCGCAACCAATATCGTAGATATTTCGTTTTCGTTTCCGTCACACACGAACGAACTATGTGACTCTTGTGCTAACTACTTCGCTTTCATTACAAATATTTTAAGTATAAAATATGTAGTAATATTTCATGTACACAAGGTGACGTTTTATACAGGCAAGGTACACATCTTTTGTTGCTTTAATCCACTTGACGTTTGTATTTGCGCAGTCATTACAAAAGACTTTGTGTTTGTTATTTTATATTACACATAAATTATAATACTCAGACACCTAAAGGCCCATTTCATACATATCGTGCCAATCCACCCGGCCCGGTAAAATCAGGGTGGGTGGATACTTACGATTTATTTTGTTTCTACTAGCAGGTAAAAAATTTGCAAAAGGAAATCGAGCAGGGCCTCGATCACGATGGAAAGATAAAGACATCATGCCTTCACCTTGACGGTATAGTTGAAGATAAATTCTCTCTAGCGATTACAAAGATACACTACCGACCCCCACCTTCAAGTTTTGGGTAGGTACATCGATACGAAACAAGGGGAAGCGTTCGTGACGGTACACATATCTACGCACCAAAATAACATAGCTTCAGTATGACGTCATAGTTGAAGATAAAAGTCTCCCGACCGACTACTAAGATACACTACCGATCCCCCCCACCATAAAGTTTTGATGTAAGTACATCGGTTTATACCGACGGGTCTAGAACCCCTCGGTACGTTTATCTACGCATGAAAAGTGGAAAAAAAATGGTACCACCGAGCAGTTTTGAGGCTGGCACTTTTTTTTTTTAAAAGCCTATTCATAATATTTTTATTTTTTATTTTATTTTTGCACCACAACAGGCCAGGAGGCCCAATTACAGCGGTGAATTACATATAAGAGAGAAGTAAGTAAATTTTGAAGCCGAATCAAATTCTGATATAACTATCAGTTTCCGAAACAAGTGGCTAGATGCAAAAAATAATATCGCTAGATTCTGCCCTATTAACATATAAGAGTATCAAGGCGTAAGAAAGTTGCCACTTTAAAAAAGAATTAGTTATTGTATTTTTATCTTCCGGAGTGTACGTATCGAGATGTTTAAGGAGCCGGCTTTGTAGTCGCTCGGTAGATAAATACAATACACTCTCACACTTTTTTTGAAAAAAGCATCCAATTTCATGTTGCTTCCTTTCTTGCAGAATCATAGCATAAACTACAAATATTTTAACATTCTTTTAATTTTAGTAATAATAAAATAAAAAATGTAATCATACATTTTTATTTTTCTTAAAAACAAAATGAAAACTAACTCTGAAACAATTTAACACACACAATAGGCTGCTCGCGTACACGGTAATAGAATAAAACAACGTGTAAAAGTGTGTCTGCTATTAGAATCGTCCGATCGGCCGAACCGGGGAATCCCGCGCCGGCACGAACCGGCGTAGTTGTAAATTGGCGTAAATCGAACCGGCGCAAAACGACGTTTACCTGTACTTGAAACATAGTTAATTTATGCTTCGTATCAATGATGTTTTCTTCGTCTCTCTTGAGGTAAAGGTGTACTTATGTAAACGTATCGATAACCATTCATGATCACGCGATCGGTTGACGATATCGACTGTTTAGTTTGTTTTTTGTTATCGATGATTTAGCGATTTATACTGCAGTTATTAAAACATAACATATTTAATTTGACGTATTTTTGTGCAAATAATATATTTTATTGATTTTTATGTGAATAAGCAACACTTACACATTTCAGCTGTTTTAAAATCACAAAATAAATATTATTTTTAACGATAATAAACGTACAGCCATATGATAAATAACATAGGGTGGATTGACATTTATTTATTTATTTTATTTTCAATTATTTTTATTTATTTACTGGCAGGCAATCGCACAAAGTGTAGTTTAAATAAATCAACTCAATTTAATCATTTCAAAGATGGTGAACGGTAATTTACATTTTTTAGATTATAGTGCTTTCTATGTTTACATTTTTAGGGGTACTATTGTGTACCAAATTTACACGTATACTTATTTTTTAAATTACTTTGATTGTTATTATTATTTAAAAAAAATAAAAATAAAAATTTGAGACAAATGAATTTTATAGTATTTAATAAACTTATATTTTGTACCTCTTAAAGGATATAAATATAAAAATTATTAACAATGTTTTGAGTTTGTCCAAATTTTTGTAGACAAGTACTGGATTCAACTCCCTGGGGAGCTGTTTATAATTAACATGTTACAACAGAGATGAAGAACATTTAAGATAAGGTAATATACAGGGCTTATGACCTGTCAATGGCTGGTTTAAGTGGCCGCTTTACACACTGTGTAACATTCACCATTCTGCCCATATTTGAACATCTACATTCCTTCAATTCTTACATCTGTTGATGTTCGTGAAGTTAAAGAGCTGAAACCTTTATTTATGCGGGTTAGATTCATCCAATTGAATTATTTCACCTACATACTAGGCAGCGCCTGAAAATGTTATTTTGTCAATTTCTATACTTCTTCATGGACCAGGTGGATTTATCAAAAATCACAAACATGTTCACAAACATCAACATTGAGGGGAGACCCTTAAGCCCACCATCCACCCGCAGCTGTTATAGAGTCCTGAGGGACTCTCTGTCAGCGGCGCATAGAGGAAAGTTATTATAAATATTCCTAAGGAATACAAACTCTATGCAGATTAAGGAGGGGGGAGGAGGACGTATGGACAGAGGCCAACACGTCGTCCCCACCCCTCAGGATTCACAAACATCAACAGATGAAAGAATTGAATGAATGTAGATGTTCAAATATGGGCAGAATAGTGAATGTTACATAATGTGTAAAGTGGTCACTTAAACCAGCCATTGACAGGTCATAAGCCCTGTAGATGCCTAGACTTCTATATTACCTTATCTTAAATATTCTTCGTCTCTGTTGTAATATGTTAATAACATTTTTTTTCCTTTTAAAATTTTATCTGCACACATTGTTTAATTATTTTTTTACATCTAAATATGTTATTTAGTGGAGGCTTAAAAAAAAAAAAAAAATATTTAAAAAAATGTTATTTTTACGAAACTGCTGTGTCATAGTATTTATGTAACATAATACTTTTCAATTTGATTTTTGTGATTTTCACATTATATTAAAGTGTTTAATTCTTTTAAATATATGTATCTTTATAAGGTAAAAGGCACTGCGTGCCGTGTATATTAATAAATAAATAACTGTCTAAATGCTTGTAGACAGGCTGGATTTCCTCCATATTTAGATCTAAATTTGTTGTAACAGAGAGGGAAAATTGATTAATTTATACAAATACATACAGGATGATCTTTGAACCCTGTCACATCCGAAACCACAATGATGAGTATGGGCAAGAAGTCATATTAGCATATTGAAAAAAATATTTAGGACACAGAAATAAAAAAAAAATTATATATAAAAAAAAAACAAATGGTTGCTTACTTCTGCAGGGGTTAGGGAAGCGCGGCGCAGTATCAGATTCCCCCTCCCCCACCTCGTTTCTCCCCTGCAGAAGTAAGCAACAATTTGATTTTTTGATATTTTATTTTTAAAACTTTTATTAATTCTAAAAAATTATTTTAATGTGCCAATGTGTCTTTTTGCTCATACTGATCATCGTGGTTTTGGATGTGACAGGGTTTTATGAACACCCTGTATACAGGGTGTTCTTTAAACCCTGTCACATCCGAAACTACGATGAGCAGTATGAACAAAATGACATATAAGCATATTAAAAAAAATATTTAGATGAAAGAAAATTTTCAAAAATAAAATATTTAAAAAAACAATTAGTTCCTTACTTCAGTAGGGGAGACGTGAGGGGAGCTCGGTTGTCTGGGTATCTGGCTCCCCCATTCTCCCCTCGTTTTTCCCCTGCAGAAGTAAGCAACCATTTGATTTTTTTGATATTTTATTTTTAAAAAAAATATTAATTCTAAAAAAATATTTTTATGTGCCAATATGTCTTCTTGCTCATACTGATCATCGTGGTTTCGGATGTGACAGGGTTTTATGAACACCCTGTATATATTACAAAAAAACGTATCCCTGATTCTATGAGGCCAAGAAGAGCCCTTTGTTTTAGTTGGCATAAAACATAATGGAAAGGAAGAGTTTGTTTTATTTGTTGCCTGGATCATTTTTTGTAATCAAATCCTTCAATTACTTAAAGTCCTTAAAATATAGCTTGAGAAAAACGACAGCTGTCAAACTAATGTCACTGGTGATGGGAAATTACTGATCACTGATTAAATCGATTTTATCAGTTTTTTCATGCAAACATGAAATTCCGTTTCCGAAAATTGATATAAAAACGCAAAAACAATATTTTTATTTGAATCGGCATTCACTTCGTAACACTTCATTATAAATTATTATAAAAATAAAACTTTGTTATTAGTCCCTCGTCGATGGGAGGAGTGCTCTCCCGAAACTTTAGTAGTGTTCTTGTAAAAGAATAAAATAGTGTAACACTAAAAACAAAGTTTTATTTTCATAATAATTTATTATGTTTATTAATTTAATTTTTTCACCAAAAAATTAGACATTTATACTTTTTTCCACGAACAACACCGCATGATTTTTTTTTTATTCGATCAATTTGTCCCATGTCTTACGTTTTTGCAAAATGATGTAACCTTGTAAGAACGTCATTAATAATTAGTTTTATTTTGTTTTTTTTTTTTGTTTTAAAGCTGATTTTATATATTTCTGTTGATTTATATGTCAAGTATTGTATTGAAAAAATAAATTAACATGCCAGATACTAATGATTTTTCGAGTGTCAATATAAATCACTCCTTAGACGTTACTACAAAGTTATGTCGTCACTTTTGCTGACAACTGTCATTCTAATCGAGCTATATTTTAAGGACTATAGTAACAGTATAAATAATATGATTGTAATAAAATACATTCGTAGATCCATCCAAGGTTTTATAAACTGCTACAAATGTACTAATGACTAATGGTGGTAACCACAATCACTATACAAGGAAGTAAATTTTATCTCATCAGCAATTTGATTCCTAACATTCTCTAGCTTTTTTCTTTTTTAATAGGAGCTTAGCAAAAACCTGTTTGTAATAATTACATTACATAATAAACCTGAATGTTGATTAATTATGTTTTAAATCGCGAATTAAAATATAGTATTGAAGGTTAACAGTCAAAATATCCTTAACTCTTAAAAAAACTGTGGTAAATAATACATTTGCGCGCGGTGATGTGACCACAAGCATAAGACGGAATATTCTAAAATTCAGACATTCGAGAAAAAAAAAATGGAGTCATACCGTTTAATAATTCCTATTCCTTTAATTTAGCCCTGTTATAGCAAAATAAATTAAAAATCACGAACACGCCGGTCGTCTTTTACATGCGTGCATCCCCCAATCACTGATAATCACCGACTGAATCTATTTCACACAAACATCTACCGTAGAACAGCGTCTCTGTCTTCCTTGTTACGAGTTCTATCTTCGTGCTCCCTCCCACATTTATTTTGTAGTAGGAACCCCCTTGATGATTTTCTGAATGTTTGAGTTTACTGTTTACCATATTGATGTGCCATATATGAGGGTACTACTTGCAAACCCGGCAAAATCCAAAATCTAAAAAAAGTGAGATATTAATTGGTACTTATTCAGAATACAACTTTTTACAATGGTTATAACATTGTCAGTTAAAAATACGGCTTTATTTGTATGAACTTGACTTTTAAATTATCGGGTTTCTTGCAAACATGGCAACCTCTACTTGAGTATTGTAAAGTTGGAATGTATAAAATTAATTTTTTTCATTCACTACTGTTTTTTGACATAATCATGCTTATGTCATCACTGCTTACGTATAAAATATTTACTGATTATAATAAAAATTGAAGTTTAAAATTATACTGTGATTTGCTCAAAATATAGAAAGATGGATTTTGCCGGGTTTGCAAATAGTACCCTCATATATGTTTTTTTAAAATTATTTTTTATGTTTCTTATCCTATATTCGTGGTGATATACTCACGTGTCTGTGTCATATAATTGCTCGTCCCATCTCAACACAGGACTTTTAGTCCCATGGAGGTGGGACTTACGTCTCAAATAATGTACAGTAAACTTATGTATGTAAATAAATAAATAATAAACAAAAATAATAAACAAAAATAATAAAATATAAATAATAAATAATAAATAATAAATAATAAATAATAAGTAATAAGTAATGAGTAATGAGTAATGAGTAATGAGTAATGAATAATTAATAATTAATAATTAATAATTAATAATTAATAATTAATAATTAATAATTAATAATCAATAATTAAGAATTAATAATTAATAATAAATCATAAATCATAAGTAAAAGTAATAAGTAATAAATAATAAGTAATAAATGATAATTAATAAGTAATAAATAATAAATAATGAATAATCAATAATCAATAATAAGTAAAAAGTAAAAAGTAAACAGTAATAAGTAATAAATAATAAATACTTAATAATAAATAATAAGTAAAAAGTAATAAGTAATAAGTAATAAATAATAAGTTATAAGTGATAAATGATAAATGATAATTAATAAATAAATAATAAATAAATAATACATAAATAAAATAAATAATAAGTGATAAAAAATAAAAAATAGATAATAAGTAATAAATAATAAATAAATAAAATAAATAATAAGGTTTTAACGATTTGTTTCAGGTACCGAGATCTGCCCCATGAAGTCCGTAGTCCATCGCGTGGGGAACCAGCTGAACAAGGCACTCACTGAGAAGGGTCTGGCTCTCCTGGTCAATCACGGCATCAGCGATGAGAAGGTAACGTCCCTTTTTACATATTACAACAGAGACAGAGAACATTTTTGTCGACAGAATATGGAAGTCTACGCATTTTTTTTTTTGACAAAGAAATATTAGCGTGCTTATGGAGCATGGAAATCAAGTTGGGGTAGTGTGGGGTTGAACCTCGGACCTCTGATCCGTGGGTTCGCAACACTAGCCACTAGACCACAGCCTGATTCAAATTTACACGGCTTATGACCAGTGGCGAGCCGTGATTCAAACAATTCATTAATTTGTATCTACATGTAAGTACATAATATGTAAGTAATATAATTGTAAATGACTATTTCTTTTAATTTTTTACATTTTTACATTTTTTTGCACCACAACAGGCCAGGAGGCCTAATTACAGTTGTGAATTAATTCACAGAGCACCCAGGCTTGAGAAAAATCACATTTTAATTTTTGTGTTCTCACCGGGAATCGAACCCGGAACCTTCCGTGCGTGAGTCAAGTGTCTTGACCACTACACCACGGAGGCCGCCTTTTCTGTGGTTCTGTGAAAATCAACTCACACAACAATTGTTACTAACCACGCGATATACATAGCTTTATTCTATTAGGTTGATGCAAAAGTTATGACCGTTTTTTATGATCCTGGGTAAAAAATTTTTTTCTTCAGAAATGATGAATAGTATCTTCTGATTCCATTGTATAAAAGATGCTTTCCCTCTACTTTCTATTCAGTTTTGGCCTGGCCAGAGTACAGTAAAGAGCCCTTGTATTTTTTCAAAATGTCGGTCGATAAAGTGCATTTACATCATTGTTTACTTTATGAATTCCGTAAAGACAATTCCGCGAGTGTGGCAAACAAAAACATTTGCGAGGTGTATGGAGCAGATGTCATCAAAGTTCGACAGGTACGAAGATGGTTTACAAAATTCCGATCTGGGGATTTTTCACTCATTCAACCACGCACCGGGCGGCCATTGAAGTCTGATGACGGCAAGTCAAAAGTTATAATTGACACCAATCTATGTCTAACCACCAGTGAGATTGTGTCGATGATGGGAGTCAACCAAACAACTGTATTAAGACATTTGAAGCGTATGGGGATGGTTTCGCGGTACGACGTTTGGATACCTTGTCAATTGTCGGCTGCCAATTTATTGGATCGTGTTTCAACGTGCGTTGTTTTGAGTGTGAGACAAAAACATGAACCTTTTTTGCATCGTTTGGTAACGGGAGATGAGAAATGGGTCGTGTACAACAACGTGACAAGAAAAAGACATTGGGCTATACCTGGACAAGCCCCATTAACAACTTCGAAGGCCGAATTCATAAAGTAAACAATGACGTAAATGCACTTTATCGACCGACATTTTGAAAAAAATACAAGGGCTCTTCACTGTACTCTGGCCAGGCCAAAACTGAATAGAAAGTAGAGGGAAAGCATCCTTTATACAATGGAATCATTTAAATCTCATCATATACGACTACTCACTGAATGAGGAAATATTATCATCTGTGTCTAGTATACGAGATTTGGGTATTATACTTAACACTTAACTTTCTTTTACAATTCATATTGAACATGTTATCAATAAATCCTTAAAACTTCTTGGGTTTATTAACAGAAGCACAGCTGACTTCAAAAATATCAATACCCTTAAAACTCTCTTCTGTTCCCTAGTTCGCCCGCACCTAGAGTATTCCTCTGTTATCTGGTCTCCATATTATGATGTTCATATCAAGAATATTGAATCAGTTCAACATCGATTTTGAAGAAAGATAGGCTGGAGGTTGGGCTTATCCAGAGACCTATATACGTATAATGAGTTAGAAACTACCTTGAATATATCTTCTCTTCAAGACCGTCGAAATAAATCCGACCTTCTAGTCCTGTTTAAAATTCTCAACTCATTCTTTCATTCATTGTTTTCAGGCGTTGCCTAGTAGGTGATTTGGTTCAGCCGGATGAATCTCACCGACATAATAAAGGTTTCAGCTCCTTTACTTTAACAAAAGTCAACAGTTTAGGAAATGTGGATGTTTGAACATGGGCAGAATGGTGAATGTTACACAGAGTGTAATGTGGCCACTTAAACCAGCCAATGACAGGTCATAAGCCTTGTAAATGCCTAGACTTCCATATTCCTTTCTCAATAATGTTTTTCCCTCTCTGTTGCAATAAATTTAAATATTTATTTATTTATTTGACAATTTATTGTAGTCTGCATTACTTTACGGGCTGTTTAACCCATCACATAATGCAATCTGTAAACATATTTATTTTTATTTTATTTATTCATTATTTATATACAATATTACATTTTAATTATTTTTAAAACATTTTTAAAATTATAGTTTTTTTTACAGGACTCACCAAGCCAATTAATATGGCTTGTCGGTAAAGATCCTTTACATTGAATCATATGATAGCACTATAGAGTTGTATAATAATAATTACTACCAACTTAAACATAAGTTAGAAATTAATGAAAAGAAAGTAGATAGCTGCTAAACTGCCGATATGTACAGAAAAATAGATCCATATTATCCGCTGAAGCATTCAGCAATCGAATTGCCCTATTAATGGGCGAATTCTGACTCGCATTAGTGAGCGTGCTTCTGGGTGTGTAAAACCGTGCGTGAGATCTCGCTCTAGTATAATTATTGGGAACATACAAACTGATCTCTTTCAGTATATTTGGATTTTGTATACTTCCAGAAATCAGCTTATAGAAATGTGTCCCTACAAAAAATTGACAACGAGATTCGAGGGTGTTGTTCGAGATTTGATAGCGTCATGTATTTTACCTCAGAGGCGCTTAACAATGTGATTCTATGAATATTGATTTTAACCCTCCCTTCCCGGTGATGTGTATCTAGTACACATTGCATCTGATAACTTATCTCTATAAATATAATAAATACTGCGTTGAAATTGTCTGTATTCCTCCGTTATATATTTACGCATCGGTTAAGATATTTTTTTATTAAATGATAATTACTTATTGGACACAGCAATAGCTTTTTATCAGAAATTGGAGATTAATCACCTATGCAATTGAATGTTTACCAGTGTGTCGCATGTTGCGGTGTATGAAGTAAAAGAGTACCATTGTCTCGCACTCTTTACATCTCACTCTCGATACCGCAGGTGACTAGATTCGGGAGCGAGGGCTGGAGGAGCGAGCAAAGTTGCCAGATCTTCTGTCAGTAGCTCTTCGAGCTTCCTACGGGTGATTCTCTCTCATGTTTTTAGCAATTAAATTAAATATATTATCATTTTTTTCTTCAACTATAAATAATCGAAGCAATGACCTATGAATTTTCCATTTTTCTGATTTAAAATCTCTCATTTTTGCATACCAGCTGGTGGAAGACAATACCAGCCCTACGGCCTGCGACTGCAAATGCGTCCATCAAATTCAATTCGCTGATTGTGTAAATCTCTCAATTTGGACTGGCTTACCTAGAGAAAGAGATGAATAAGTAAAAATGGACATCTAATTTATTTATTTAATTATTCACACTCTTTATCAAAATACAATTCCATGTTCACTTTGCCCAGCTAACAAGGGTACATACCCCGTTCCAAGCAAGGCAATTACATTTTAATATATCATAATAGTTAACAAATTAATATAGAGCACAGACAAACAAAAATATAAACTTATTCGGATACACATTTTGATTCATATACATACAGACATACACATATATACACACATATATATAAATATACACATATATACACATGTACGTACACACACACGTACATACACCCATGCGCATAAACATACATACATTCATAAAAACATAGACAATTTATCTATGCGAAACTTCATGGTTGTCATCTATAAATATATATTTTTTAAATTATTACTTATTTTTTATATTTTATTTTTGACATCCAGTAAGGTTCTCCAATCCGTGGCATGCATGTAATTAGTTGCGATATATTAATATTCTGTTTCTATTTGCAGTTGAAGGCCGCATATGGGTGCCTAGATGACTTCTGTGCCCTTCCCGAAGAGACCCAGACCAGGTTCTTGAGGAGACCGTCATCCAACCACGGTTACATCAAGCCGGGGATGGAGAGATTCGATGGCAAAACCATGGTTTGTATTTTAAGAATTATCATTGAAAATAATATTCCGGCGCCCTCTAACATCCCGTCAGAACACTCGTTCCAATACATGAAGGTATGAGATATGAGACAACTGTACCTAAAAGAAGCACTTACACACTTCTGGTCGAACAACAAGGAGAGGTCTCAGCAAAATGTCCGTACGAGGTTTTCCCAGAGCACAAATTATGTCATACCCAAAACCCGTACGACTTTTGCTTAGGAACGTCTCTCATTTATCGCAACGAGAGTGTTCAATATTTTGGAAGAGCGTATTAAGCTCTCAAGGACAAAAACTATTTTTAAGAAAGTAGTAAGGGACTGGATTTTCCTTAGTGGAAGGGATTTGAGTTGGAAATTCCTTGGTGATTTTCAGAATGCTTGAGTTTACTGTTTACCACATTGATGTGCCATATATGTTTTTTAAAAATATTTTTTTTATTATCTTTTTCGGGGGATGCCGTGTAAGTTGTATTCGTTCCGACGTTTCGGCTACCATTGCAGGAGCCACCTTCAGGGGGAGCTGTGTGCGAAGATGGCTCCTGCAATGGTAGCTGAGACGTCAGCATGTATCCAACTTAGACGGGATCACCCAAAAAGATACATTACCATAACGTGACCGTGAAATCCTACGCACCTATTTAAATACTAACATATACCAATTTTTGTCATCAATCAAGGGACTTATGAGTACTGGTTGTCTCTCATCAACTTCAGGGTGCCTGCAAGAATGACTAGACAGGTGCCACCGTTTTGTAGCAACAATTCACGGACAGTGTATACTTGTAATGCCGTATTGAACAGACTTCATGAACTCGGCAATAGTTATTCCCACGTATCGGATATATTTAGTATGGGGTATTGTTCCTAGAGAACAAACCTTTTGAACTTTTTCAAAGATGGTGAATGGTAATTATATTTATTTATTTATGCATTTCATAATATATACAACTTTTTGTTCACTTTGCCCAGCTGTATGAAACAGTACTTAGGATTTTTTTGTTATATTACTTTAAAATATTTAATGATTTGATTTGTTTTTTGCATTTATTTTTAAATTGTTTAAATTTTCTACTGAATATGTTGTAAAATTTTTAGGTTATTTTTTTTTTTATAAATCTTATATAATTTTTAGGTTTAACTTTTTTATAAATCTTGGGTAGAAGGAAATTTATGTTTGAAAAAAAAAATATTTATTAAGCCAAATATGTTAGTATTATAAATTTTTGTTAAAGGCAGATTTGCCGTTAGAATAGAATAAAATAAAGCTGGCGCGTTCGCAAAACTCGCACAAACGCATTTAAAATCTACATGATGTTGTTTTAAAAAAAGGTTATCTATATTAAATTTGAACCAAATGTGCCATCTTTATTGTTTATCAATAAATGTGTATACATATTTTACAGCTAGACTTCCATAGTCCCTTATTTAAGGTATTCTCCATCCCTGTTGTAATTTGTTAATCTTAATCGACAGGCGCCGTGGCGCAGTTGGTTAGATGGCCAACTGTGAAACTGGCGTCGCGGGTTTGATTTCCGCCAGTTGCAAGAAAAAATCCAAGAAAGGTTTTTTTCTCAATTGGTCTGGGTGTTGTGGTGTATTTTTCATTACCTCCTTCCATATCCCCTCTATCCCACCTGCTGACGAGCTTCAAAATAGAGGCTTAGTGGGTTGTTCCTTTTAAAAAAAAATGACTCTCCCGAGGGGGTGAAATCCAGTCTTTTGTCCACAAACATTTGGACAAACTCAAATATTGTATTAACATATTACAACAGAGATGAAGAATATTTAAGAGAAGGTAATATAGAAGTCTAGGCATCTACAGGGCTTATGGCCTGTCAATGGCAGGTTTAAGTGGCCACTTTACACACTGTGTAACATTCACCATTCTGCCCATATTTGAACATCTATATTCCTTAAATTCTTTCATCTGTTGATGTTTGTGAAGTTAAAGAGCTGAAACCTTTATTTATGCGGGTTAGATTTGTCTAATTGAATTATTTCACCTACATACTAGGCAACGCCTAATGTTATTTTTTCAATTTCCATACTTCTTCATGGACCAGGTGGATTTATCAACAGTATTTACAACAGCTCTTTCATTTCACAAACGTCAACAGATGAAAGAATTGAAGGAATATAGATGTTCAAATATGGGCAGAATTGTGAATGCTACACAGTGTGTAAAGTGGCCACTTAAATCAGCCATTGACAGGTTATAAGCCCTGTAGATGCCTAGACTTCTATATTACCTTCTCTTAAATGTTCTTCATCTCTGTTGTAAAATGTTAATATAAACAGCTCCCCAGGGAGTTGAATCCAGTCCTTGTCTACAAAAATTTGGACAAACTCAAAATATTGTTCAAATATTGTAAATGAAATTATTCGATTTCTTTATAAATTATCAAAATAGGCTGCATTTGATTTACAAAATTAGTGCCCAATGCTCCGCACCGCTGGGTGTTGAACGCGGAATGACAATGATGATTCAATTAGATGAATCTCACCCGCATAAATAAAGGTTTCAGCTCTTTAACTTCACAAACATCAACAGATGAAAGAATTGAAGGAATATCGATGTTCAAATATGGGCAGAATGGTGAATGTTACACAGTGTAGTGCCAAATGTAGTGCCCAACGCCCCGCACCGCTGGGTGTGGAAAGCGGAATGACAATGATGATAGAGGCATTAATTTAGAAATTGAGGACGTTCACACAGCGGACCTACCCTGAGTTCAGCTGGCACAGAGAACCAGACGATCGCTCGCCAGGGACGGGAGAATCATATGCTCGTGTTAACTTACAAACATGTATATTAGGGTGGGCTGATATTTTTTTTTTCCGAATTTTTAAACGAAAGGGGTCTAAAAAGTTGCCTTTTGGATTACTCAGAATGCAAAAATATCCAAAAAAATATTCGCTACTACTTTTGGCCCTCAACCAGAGCTTGAAGTTTTCGAAAAAGTCGGATTTTTTGGAGTAAACCGGCTGTCATTTCGTATTTAACCCTTTATAGGAGTTACCATTTTTTTCGCATTTTTGATGAAAACTTGATTAAAGCCGATTAAAGCTTAAAATTACGAACATTAAATATATTTTTAGTATTTAATACTAATATATGATCATTAAAGAATATAAATCTTACCTGTTTTCTCCCTGAAGACGGTTTGGAATCGAAAAAAACAGAGAAACAAGTCGAGACAAGTCCAAACAGCGCAAAGTTCCACGCGGGGATGTTCGGTGGCAAATATAAGTGAAACATATTTTGTTTTTGCCACCACTTGCACCACCGTTTTCAATTTGTACCAAAAATGACATTTATATTGATCACTGTCTGTTTACCTAACGAAACAAGTACATAAACATAAATTTAGATGGAAATTAGTAAAGATATTGACCTTTATTGAAAGTGGCATGTATATTTGCCACAGACCTATAAAGGGTTAATTAAGAAAATCAGACTAATTAAATGTTATAATGTGCATTAAATATTATTAAATAAGCATCTAAGGGCGTGAGTTGCACTTTGTTTTGTAATAAATGGGTAGCATCGTTTTGATAGGCCATTGTTTTCGTCAATATTAGCCAGGCGCTCGACGGAATTAGTTCCGCGGAGTGTAAACTTTTTCCATTTCGGTAGTTTTAAAGCGCGTTCGAATTTGTAATGTGATTAAGTTATTTCTTTACTAACACAAAATAATTTTATCAATATAGATAATTAACAAAATGTTTAGACAGTGATAAACTTCAGACCTCGGTTGAGGGCCAAAAGTAGTATGGAATATTTTTTTAAATAATTTTTACGTTCAATGTGATCCAAAATGCAACTTTTTAGACCCCTTTCACTTTGATGTCTAAAAAAATAAAAAACCTCATACATCATCGGCCCACTCTAATGTATATTCCGCACTAGGAGCTGTGTTTACGAGTGGAAATGTTTTAAATTCAAAGTTGCATCATTCCACGGCAACGGCGATATGGCGCCTGTGTGGGGCATTTTTCGAACGAGTGTTTTCCACACGCAGCTAATTGTACGCATGTTTGTCCAGGAGTACCGGCATTCCTTCAACATCACCACCCTGAAGGAGAGCGAGCTTCCCGAGTGCGACCTGATCCCCGACTTCCGGGAGAAGGTGGGGGCTCTGTCTGCCGACTTCACCAACCTCAGTAGCCTGCTGCTCAAGGCCCTCGCTGTTGCTCTAGGTAATGTAAAATTTGTCAGTCATTTGTGTCTATTGATTATTTAATTTGGTGAGTGAAATAGAACCGGAATTTCGGACTACTACTACCACCACCACCACCACACTTCTTCCACATTCATATATCTTGTCATACATGCCCATCGGTTCTGCCTGCTTTTGACATGACTTAAAATTTTGGTTTATCTGATCATGCCACGTCTTCTTTGGTCGTCCATGTCGTCGTATCATGTTACTGTTCATTTTCACCATATATACTTGTTTTAATATTCTTTCGTCATCCATTCGTTCTACGTGACCAAACCATCTCAGAGACCCTTGCTTAATCTTATCAATTATACCTGACTCAGATTTACACTCTCGCCTGATTTCATCATTCGTAACGACAAACTGGCAGTGCCCAACGGAGTTTTAGTCCCAACACTTATGTATGGAAGTGAAACATGGAATTGGCAGAGGAAGGATGAAAGCCGGGTGAATGCGGTTGAAATGTGATCTATAAATGTGTCGGCGGGACCAAAACTCCATTGTACACTGCCAGTTTAGTTTCGATTGACTTATTTTTATTAGCAATTACTGTGCTTAGTGCACCTTTCATTTTGTTGCCCGCATTCACTCTCCTTTCAACAACTTTTTCTACTCTTCCATCTCTTGAAAACACGCTTCCCATATTTACTAGGGGGTTCATGATAGACGCCGCGCAACCTCCCCAGCCCACTATACCATAGGTCGCCACTGACTGAAACTGCATTGGAAAAACTAAAAGAAACTTTAGTATTATAGTAAAAAAAGCTACAGAATGAAAAACTAAAGTATCGATTGAAACGTTATCATTGTTCAGGTCTGGTGCCGACGTACTTCTTGGAGAGGCATTCGCGCATGATGAGCGGGAGGAATGAGAACCAGAGCACCCTGCGCCTTCTGTACTACCCGGCCCTGCCACCCGAGGACCTCCAGCCGGGGGGCCAGTGGGCCCCGGAGCCCTACACGCGATGCGGGGCCCACCGGGACTACGGCACCTTCACCCTGCTGGCCCAGGACTGCGAGGGAGGCCTAGAGGTGACTTGTTCTTCCATCGCTATCAATATGCATCTTATATTTTCATCTTTGTCGACACTGTTTTCAGAACAGGATTAATAGGAATGGCCCACGCTCAGACGTTTAAGTCTTTGTGGGCATTTTTTCCAAATTTAAGGCTATGTTTATTTTTAGAATATGTATTTTTTCTCTTTTTCTCTTCTAATGTTTAATAAATATAATGTATAAAATATGTAATTTAATACATGCATAATATGTAACAGTATGGAAAAATAAACAAAAAAAAAAAAAAAAAATACAGTTTTTTATATAAAAGCGCTCAGAATTGATTAACATATTACAACAGGGATGGAGAACATTTTAGAGAGGGTAATATGTAAGTTTTTAGGACAGTAAGGGTAATCGTTATAATTGGCTTAGCCCGTAAATATAATAAATAAATAAATGCTATATACTGAAACGTCATTTCTCCATCGAGGTATAAAGGGGCTAAATGTTTGTATTTTCATTGCAGGTTAAGCTCCCGTGCTCCGAACAGTGGCAGAGAGTCGGCCATCTTCCCGGAGCTTTACTTGTCAATACGGGAGAGCTGCTTGCTGCATGGACTCAGGATCGTTACCCTGCACTCGTGAGATTTGTTTTATCTATTCATTTATTGAATCATCAATTTCGAATTATTCCGATTAATTTATTTTATCAATATAACATTACAAATAACAAATTTTTTAAGGCATTATATTGGGACAAAATATAAAACTGGGAACCCTCGAGCAATGGTTCTACATCATTAATGTATAAAACTCTCCAATAGCGAGAGTATTTGCCTCTTAAACATAGTTTCAATGATATGAAAGATGTCGATCTCCAAAGTCATAATTTTCAGGGCCCTTATGCCGGACTCATTTGTCTCGATATGAATTGTAAAAAGAAAGTTTAGAAACAACAAACAAAAACAAACAAACCATCACACCGTTTCCCCGTAGGGGTAGACAGAGAGGATAGAACGCCATAACACTCTATCTTGGCATACAGACCTCGCTTCCTCTACATTCATACATTTTCTCATGCACGCACGCCGATTATTCCTACTTTTGACATGTCCATCTTCAAGTATTTGATGGACTTGATCGCGCCATGTCTTTCTCGGTCTTCCTCGTTTTCTGCATCCATCAACAATCGCATCGTAGATCCTTTTAGCCGTTCTTTCGCTGTTCATTCGGTCTACATGTCCAAACCAACGCAGCACCCCTTTCTTGATTCTGTCGATGATGCATGTCTCAGCCTTACACACTTCACGGATCTCGACATTTGTGCACCTATCATACATTCGCCTGAGGGATCGCATTTTGACAGCATTCAACCTACTTTCGTCATCATTTATCCAATTCCATACTTCGCTCCCATACATTAGAGTTAGCTGGCATTAGAACTACAAGAAGAAAGTGTAGTGTCAAAGTGTATACCCAAATCTCGTATACTAGACACAGATGATAATATTTCATCGTTCAGTGAGTAGTCGTATAGGATTGGATTTTCCAGACGAAAAAATCTCATAACCTTGCGCTTACTTTATTTTATTTATTTATTTATACTTTTACATTGTGTGTATTTTTTTTTTTATACAGAATAATGTTCCCTCACTGGGGTGCCGAGGGAAACATTTTACAAAAATGTGAAACATGCCTTAGATAATAATATTTAACAAAGTTATGAAATATATTTAACAAAGTTAAAAAAATTAACAAAGTAAGAACAATAAAAAAAACGTAATTAAACCAAATTAACCCAATTATAATTAACATAATAAACAAAATAAACAAAATAAAAAACAAAAATATTCATAAAAAACATAACCAATTTGTATAGACTAATTAATAAAATTCATAAACAGTGCGTACATTTTACATAGTTGGCTTGATCCACTCATCGATCCGTGCGCAACCCACCTCCACTATCCATTGTCCTTAGAGAAATGGAAGTAGATTGTACACTTTAACCAAGTGGTAGGTCAATCCTCTTTGACCGAAGGTTGTATTTATTTTTTTATTTTTTTGCAGCATCAGGGTGGAGTATCTAGTAACTCTTGTATTTGTAACGGAAGGTAGAGAATAATGTTTACGTGCGTATAGTAACAAAGCTTTTGCATAACTTAAGTTGAGATGTAGATTATTGGATCCCGTCTGGACCTGGGTCCCGTGAATGACGGGACCCAGGATTTCATGCAGCACTCTCCTTTCAAAGATGTCCAGCATCTCGGCAGACTACGCTGCTAGTGTCCACACCTCACACTAATACGATACCACCATTCTAACAATAGTTTTGTAAACTAAATGTAGTGTATTCCAATCATTTTTTTACATTGGTGTAAGATGATCGGTCTTACGCTTCAGGCGCTGGTTCAGGGATAGTGAAATATTTCAGTAAAAACCACCGTGCAAACAAATATTTCACTTATCGCTACTATGTGTATACAAATCAATATCTTTTTCTTTCCAGAATCACCGCGTGATAGTGCCGACGCAGTGCTACGCGCGCTCGCGCGGCCGCCACTCGGTGGCCTTCTTCTGCCACCCGGACGACAGCGCCAACACCACCCCGCTTCCCGCGCCCGCCGCGCCCACCCCTTGCGCCGCGCCCCCCAGCTGCCCCGACCGCTCGCACCGCCTGCAGGGCCGAGTGCTCAACGCCTACCACCACATACAGAAGAGGTTCCGGGAGACGTACGCGTGACGCGAGGCCAGACAACCCAAACTGTCCTCGAACAAAACTTGAGAAATAACCCCTCCGAATCTTTTCCTAACCTCTCCTTTGTATCTCTTGCCTCATATTACCTTTCCTGGCCTAACTTAAATTTTAACCAACCTAACCTCACCTGTTTCAAAGTACACCTTACCTGACCTCACCTATCCTAATTTGTGCCTTACCTGTAGTCCTTAAAATATAGCTTGATTAGAATGACAGCTGTCAAACTACTGTCAATAGTGATGGGAAATTACAGATCACTGATCAAATCGATTTTATCAGTTTTTTCATGCAATCATGAAACTATTGTTTCCGAAAATTGATATAAAAACGCAAAAACAAGCCTATTATAGTGTGTTAAACACAATTATTCACCAAAAAATAAGACATTTATACTTTTTTCATGAACAACATCAAATGAATTATTTTTTTATTCGATCAATTTACATTGATCAATTGGTCACATCTTTAACGTTTTTGCAAAATGATGTAACCCTGTAAAAACGTCGTTAATAATTGACTTTATTTTATTTATTTTTTATTTTTAAAGCTGATTTTTTATATTTATGTTGATTTATGTGTCAAGCATTGTATTATAATTATAAATAAACACGCTGGATACAAATGATTTTTCGTGTGTCAATATAAATAACTCCTTAGACGTCATTACAAAGTTATGTCGTCACTTTTTCTTACAAATCAAGCTATATTTTAAGGATCATAACTTCTATTTGAAATCAAATTACACTTATCTATTCTTCTTCTTCGATAGCTTTACGGCCCAAATTGAGCCTTGGCCTTTGCCTTTTGCCTTCAACTTTTGCCTCCAACCCCGCCTGTCCTTTCGTAGAAGCTCCGCTACATCTTTATTTACATCATCCTTCCACCTCAGCCTGGATCTTCCAATCCTTCTACTCCCTGGATGTCCAGTTATGAATCGCTCAGGTGACCGCTCATTTGGCATCTCTGTACGTGTCCAGCCCGTCTCAAGTAGTCTAGGAGGTTTATGACTGCTGTACAATTCATCATTTGGTCTAATGCGCCAGTCATCTTCATTTTTCACGGGACCACAGATTCGGCGAAGAACTCCTATCAAATATGGCCAGCGCTTCAGTGGACTATACTATCAGTGTCAGAGCCTTGTATCCGTACACCGATACAGTCCTAACAATAGTTTTGAACACAGGCAACAAGGAGAAATAGGTTTTGTTGCCCGCCGATTCTAGTTTTTTTATTTCTGGGGATTTCTCAGAAACACCCAATTATGCTTACCTAATCTCATCTCTTCTTCCTAGTCAGTCCCTCTTGACTGAGGATCGTGACCGCCGTGGAGTACTCTGTGCATTTCCAAGAGCTGTCACAAAGGTAGAGCCCGTTGCAGTTTTTATCTGGTCAGACCAGCGCATGGGAGACTTGCCTCCGACTACAAAAAAAGCATCTCGAGACAATCTTCTTCTCTCTTTGCTTGGTGGCAAAATATCGGAAAAATCGCCTTAAAAAAACCCCTTAAAAGTAAGCGTGGAAATTTCATTCTATTTTCAAAATGACGGAAATTCGGCAAAATTGCATCGGTGAAACTTCAGAGCAATAACGCGCTACTGCTATAGAGCCCCCCGTACGGACAAAAATCGTCCTGGGATTATCAATCACGAAGTTAGCTATAGTTTACAGAAAAAATAATGGGCTGTCAAGTATTGCAAGCGCAGCGACGAACCGATTCACGTCTGTTGTCAAACCAAAAGCCTGTATGTAGCTCATTATTACTCTGACGCATTATACCCATGTTTTAACATACCCATTGTTCCGTATAAACAAAATTATTTCGTTTTCCCGAGTAATCTTCTGTGTTCCCTCGAACCTAAGCTCTCATCGTCATTCCCCTTTCGCGCCTAATGGTGCATAGGGCACTGCATTGGTACACGGATCGCAGCGTTTCTTGATCAATTTTTTACACGAAGGTAAAGATGATCAGTCTTACGATTCAGGTACCAGTCCCGGGACTGTGAAATATTCTAGTGTCAAAACACCCTCTTTAATGAATATTTCATGTCAAACACGACGGGAATCGAACTCGAGACCTCTTGCATGGCAGGCTAACGCGCTGACCATTACACCACGAGGCCGACAACCTAACCTAACCTAACCTATAATCTATCTAATCAATGTCTTAATTTAAAAAATCTATTTTATTGAGTTTTCTGTTTTTACTTAAAATAAAAACCTGTTTTTCTATTAGCTTTTAATCTATTCTCAATTGAATCTAAGGCTGAGAAAGCATATACTACTAAGGATATTTGTATCTATCATTATAGAATCTTTTAACTATTTTTTTAATCGTTTTTTCAACATTTTTATGTAAAATCATCTTCTACTACTACTACCATCACGCCATAGTAGCGCCACATAGGCGTAGGCAGAGAGAATGGACTGCCACACACGTCTATCCTGGCATATATTCCTAACTTCTTCCACATTCATACATCTTGTCATACATGCCCTTCGGTTCTGTCTGCTTTTGACATGACCAGACTTAAGATTTTGGTTTATCTGATCATGCCACGCCTTCCTTGGTCGTCCTCGTCTCACGTTACCGTTAATTTTCGCCATATATACTTGTTTTACCATTCTTTCGTCGTCCATTCGTTCTACGTGACCAAACCATCTCCGAGACCCTTTCTAAATCTTATCAATTATACTTGACTCAGATTTACACTCTCGCCTGATTTCATCATTTCGAATACCTATTAAAATCATCTTGTTTCTATCAAAATATCTAATTTCTCTAAAACGTTTCTAAATCTAATGACTTAAATTCGCTCCAAATTAGAAAAACATTGAATCCTCATAATCATCATTCCCTTCCCGCACCTAATGGTGCATGGGGATCTGCATTTTGTTACATGAAGGTAAAATAATCAGTCTTACGCTTCAGTCCAGAGACTGTGAAATACTCTAATGTAAAGACACCTTTTTTAAATATATCAATGTCAAACAAGTCGGGAATCGAACCCGAGACCTCTCGCACGGTAGGCAAATGCGCTGACCACTACACCACGAGGCCGAAATCGTTGAATGCCTTAAAAGGTCTGTTAAACAAAATTTTATACTTTTTTAATGTTTATCTTAATTATATATATTATTCTTATGGAGTTTGACATCACCATCATCATCATCATTCCCTTTCCGCACCTAATGGTGCATAGGGCACTGCGTCGGTACACCAATCGCAGCGTATCTTGATTATTTTTGTTACATGAAGGTAAGATGATCAGTCTTATGCTTCAGGTGCCAGTCCAGGGACTATGAAATATTCTGGTGTGAAAACACCCTTTTAAATAAATATTTCATATCAACCGTGTCGGAAATCGAACCCGGGACCTCTTGCATGGTTGGCAAACGCGCTGACCATTACACCACGAGGCGTACTTCATAGACCCTTATTAATTAAAAATTGTAAAAAAAAGGTTATATTTCCCTATTAATTGGCTATTCTAAACAGCTGTTCACTAGACGTGACATATTTACTATAGTTCTTAAAATATAGTTTGATTAAGAAGACAACTGTCAAAACTAATGTCACTAGTGATGGGAAATTACTGATCACTGATTAAATCGATTTTATCAGTTTTTTCATGCAAACATGAAACTCTGTTTTCGAAAACTGATATAAAAACGCAAAAACAAGCCTATTATAGTGTGTTTAAGACTTCAAAAATGAATTATTCATCAAAAAATAAGACATTTATACTTTTTTTCATGATCAACATCAATTGAATTATTTTTGTATTCAATCAATTTACATTGATCAATTCGTCCCATCTCTAACGTTTTTGCAAAATGATGTAACCCTGTAAGAATGTCGTTAATAATTAGGTTTTTAAAGTTTTAATGCTGATTTTATACATTTATGTTGATTTATATGTCAAGCATTGTATTAAAATGCCAGATACTAATGATTTTCATGTGTCAATATAAATCACTCCTTAGACGTCACTACAAAGCTATGTCGTCACTTTTGCTGACAACTGCTATTCTAATCAAGCGATATTTTAAGGACTATAGTTCATTTTTGAGAATCTTCACTATAATTTTTACCGCACGTAAGTAAACATTTTTTATATCCGATTTCCAGTAGCACTGAACTTCCTCATTGTAAATTGGTCATATCAGTCTATGAACATCTGCTACTGGAAATCAAACACACTCACATACATCGCTCATGCTTTTTGTACTGAAATCAAAATTTACTAAATAGCAAAACTAATAGTTTGTGTCTATGTAAAAACTCCAATCTTGATTTGACAACAGACAAGAATTCTAACTTGGCCAATTTTCCTCGTATGCTAACAATATTTTCAATGTTATTATATTACCGATTTGTAGACTCTGATCTTAACTCTGAATTCTGTGTTATGTGTTTGTCAATTTACGTAAATTATATTTTGAGTGATAATTCACGATTTTGCTCATAACTTTGGTTGTTAATTCATGTGTTCATTAAATTTATATAAAAATAGATAAAAATGATGTCCGGTTCATTAGCCAAATTAAGAATCTGGTAGATTCTATCTGTAATTTAAGTTCTTAATTATAATCTGAATCTGGAACTGTACGTTTACTGTAGTTTGGATTTTTTTGTTTAGTGCCCTGAAGTATTTTGCACTGAATAAATTATTGTTTCATGAAAGTTGCACTCAACAGATCATTGTTTAGTAAAAGTTGCGCTCAATCGATCATTGTTTTATGAATGTTGCATCTAATTAAAAATCAATCACAACGGGATCACCATCGGTAGACATAATTTATAAGAAAATCATCATTATTTCTCTTTCTGCACCTATGTAGTTTGGTACACCAATCACAGCATATCTTTATAATTTTTTGTTATTTGATGAGGTGACCAATATATATATACCATGCACTTCAGATGACTGAAAGATTCTAGTGTAAAAGCACCCCTTTAAATAAATATTTCGTGTCAACAATTTTTAAAAGTCATACAAGAGGGTTTTTTATGTAAACGCCAAATATCCATGGGTGTCGGCTCATACGATGCAACTTAAAATTCCGAAAAAATGGTCGATACTGTCGATAAAGTATTTTTTTTATTATCTACGTATGTATTTCAAAATGCTCATTTTAGAACTCCAATTTGCTTCTAAGGCTCCTCCTCGCCCACTAGGCAGCCCAGCTGCGGCAGCCAATACTATATATGACAGCTTATTGGATACCGCACACTAGGCAGCCAAGAATTTCTGGCTGCGGTAGCCATTAGAACGCGCTCGACAGCCAGAACAAGACAAAGCAAATGTATGTGGCTGCCTCAGTCTTCGCCCACTTGTAGCAGCCGGACGTATTCTGTGAAACATATTTGCAATGACTTTCGATACAGAAGATCCATAAAACAATTTTGAAATGAACCCTCTGAGAACAGCTCCACAAGTAAAGGATGAATCCAATGTCTTCTTTTTGGTTTGCGTTTCTGATGAGACAAAACGTAAACGAAAACATCTTCCACGTTTATTTTACTCGATATAACGATCCTGACTAGCCGTGAGCTGGCTGTTTTAACCGGCTGCGCAAAATTTTGGCTGCCTAGTGGGCGGGGAGCCTAATTCTCTAGTGTTAATGGGATCTAGAATTTCAACCGTCCACACGCGCAGTAGCAGCGAGACTTGTTCTAATCTAACTCCTATTTTTAAGCATCAACCTTCATTGTCAAATGAAAACATAATGTAAATGGGAGCTAGATTTCTTACCGTCCGTGCGCTCTGTGGCTGCAAGACGCGCTGTAATCTAGCTCCTATCTATTATAATGTAAATAGATCATAATTTGAAATGAGGAAGTGGAATCCCAATCGTCGTGTAGCTGCAAGATGTCTGCTGGGATATTTATTTACTGTACAGCGCCCTTGAGGTGATTTTCACAAAAATGGCGCTATATAAAATATCCAACTATAATCATAATTCATTCTTTTCTATTCTTGGCTATTGAATTGGATTGTCAGAGTATAAAGATTCATTCCATTTGATTAGTTTTGCTTTTGACTAACGGACAAGATTATTAATAATAATAACATATTTTCCAACTACAGTTGTCCGATAGTTTGTACGACTAAATGAATGAAATCTTTTAGGTAACCAAAAACGTTGCGCTGTTTTCTCCAATATTGGTACGGCGATGGTCAATTCATCGCGCATTTGAAATCTGCCGTAATGAAACCCACGCAACATTTTTCGGTGACCAGATTAATGTTAAATTAATTGATGAATCTAAATTGGGAAATGTTACAAGGTATAAATTGACTGATTGTTCTACGTAGTAAACGTGTGTTTGTATTTATATTATAATTCTAACCTTAATCGTTCAATGAATTCTGTTTACTAACTTCTTAATAATCGCTGCAGGATTTCAAACTCTCAATCAAGACTGTAACTTATGTACTTGATAAATAAATCAATTAGATCAGAGAAGTATATTTACAGACCGACAATTCAAATTACATATCGCACCCCCAGGAGTACTCTGGCATAAGTGTAAATTTGGCTGTTTCAAGTTATGAATGCGGTTCAACCACATTTTTTTCTTAGGAGAACATTAACTTATTTCTATGATTTTTTTGAGCGAGGTCCGCAAACTCCGCATTCTTTGAAACCAATCGAGTAAAACATCTAGAACATTTCAGTAATTATGATGCTACAGCGTTTCTCTCATAGTTTAAATGTCGAATGAGGAAATACCACAAAACACACTGGGCATTGTAATGTCAATTTACATACATTGAACTACGTGCATGAATATTTTTTTATATTTGAAGCACAAACTTTGTGGTTGTTCATTATAATAAAATAAATATAAAACAGCTTATTTTTAATTTTTTCTACTGACCGGTTTCAAAGCTAAACAAGTTTCTTTTTCAACAATGTTTGAGTATGTCCAAATGCTCGCAGACTGGCTGGATTTCCTCCCTAGGGAGTTATTCATATTTAAATTTATTTCAACAGAGAGGGAAAACATTTTTGAGAAGGGAATATGGAAGTATAGGCATTTACAGGGCTTATGACCCGTCATTGGTAGGTTTGGTGAATGTTACAGTGTGTAAAGTGGCCACTTAAACCAGCCAATGACAGGTCGTAAGCCCTGTAAATGCCTAGACTTCCATATTCCCTTCTCAAAAATGTTTTCCCTCTCTGTTGAAATAAATTTAAAAAGTTTATTTTTCTTTATCTCTCTTAACAATTCCCATATTTACCAGAGCAAATGACAAAAAGACTCGATTCATTCATCCATATGTTTCGATGCATATTTAGTAATCTCTGTTGAAATAAAATAGGATAAGATTGATTAGTCAAGTTCACCTCGATAAAGAAGCTCGCGTAGCTTTGAAACCGGTCAGTAGAAAAATAAAAATAAGGGTTTAAAAACTAAGATTTTATATTTATTTTTAAATTTCTTTTTTGATCTCAAACTGGCCGGTTTTTGACTGTATACTTCTGGGGGTGCGATATATAAAACGGTTGATTGATACACTCTACTCCCGACGTATTCCAAAGCGGATGAAAATTTTCTCTCGTACCTTATTTTTCGACATAGCCCACCTAGATTTGTATCCATTCATTGATGAGCGATGCTCCAACATTTCTATAGCTTCTCGTTGGAACATTTGTGCGATCCCGTCGATCTCTCATCTACACACCACCATTCACGCTCCAGCACGCGAGGCATTAGTATCGACGGCTGTCACTCGCGAGGGTGGGCTTGAATTTGTCAAACATTTGTCGAATATTCACCTGATCTAGTTGTCAGTAACTGCCGGATATTCCCAAAACCCATAGACAACGAGGTCACGTGCTGTTCTACCGGGAAGTTATACAAACAATAGGGCATCGCTGGAAGAACTGCACAAGTCCATGGGAACTAATTATTTCGTACCAAAAACTATGGCATAAAAATAAGGTATGAACACATTTTCTCATCTGCTTCGAATTACATCAGGGGTAGGCAAATCAATCGACCCTCGTAATAAAAGTCGAGTTACATTTGATAAAACCGGGATACATTTTTACAAATGAAACTTTTAAACTTATTAATTATCAGTTTTTATATAGTTTTCCTTAGAATTATTAGTGGTTAGATTTATCGTCCAATTTATCCTAGTATTTACTTAAATTTACACTTTTTTATGGTTAGCAAATTATTTGTGAATTATTATGTCTTACTTAAAATTAATTAATTATATTTTATCATCATAAAAAAAACTGCTTATAAATTTGGTACTTATAAACCTGTCTCAGGTGCTATAGCAACATTTAAACAGGCTGGTACTTCGATACATAGTTATATATAATCTATTAAACCTTCCCTTTTTTCGTGAATACTCTGAACTATTAATAAAAACACGATAAATGCACATTTCTAGCCGTAAGTTGTAATGCATTTTTAATCGGTTATTTTGTACTAATTGAATCTGTAACTTATATTGAGGGTGAAAAGGACAATCCAAATCGAGAAATAGTCATTGGGAGTTTCAAAAAGACTTCTTAACTAAACACAACTGTCTTTTAAAGGGGCGACTTTTTATAAATTTAAATGTGGATTTAAACCTTTTCGCCGTTGATGTATTTAAATGCACAATGTTTAAGCTATTTATAAATATAACATAAACATGTATCTACAAAATAATTGATTTTTCCACTGATGTTTCTCGGTAGATCTGCATTTTTATTACAATTATATCTACAAAACATTTTTAAAACACGTGTCTTTAAATTCTTTATTTTTCAGTGATATAAAATTTTATTATCATTAAAATTAAAAACTAAGTTAATCTGTTTTCAATGTCAATTATTACAATCTTTGATTAATAAATCCACAGTAGCATACTCAACAATATAATTTAAAGAATACAATCATATCGTCGGTGATACCGCAATACCCTTTTTGGCAAGGGAACCCAAAAAGCGTTCTGTTAATAAATTACTTACTAGTGGACCTGACAGGCGTTGTCCTGCCCGAATGTTGGCCATAAATATTGAAATAAAGTAGGTGCCTAGGTACTTGTTTATGGTTAAATTCCAAAACATAAAATAATTCATTTTCAAATATAGATTTTTTTTGCAAATGTCAAACTCGTATCTTTTCATCAACAGGGGTGCACTTTATTCATGAATGCGATTTTCAAAAATGTATTGAATGTCAGTTAAATTTTTTTTAGCATTACCAAATAATCCAGTAAAAAGGAATAAATGGGAAGAAATTATAAGAAATTTAAACAAAAAATCTTATTGGAATCCATAAAAAGCGAATGTTGTTTGTAAACATTCAAAAACGAACTTTTTTAAACGCAAAAAAACAACATCTTTCCATATTTTCGTAAATGCATTCTCGTGGAATGCAACCCTGGTGGTCGATGAAAAAAGATTTATGCTTCTAACTTTTTTTTTACAGATTCGATTGAAATTTTTAATATCTACAAACACGCGCAGCGCAAAGATCTACATTTTGCTAAAAAACTGTATGTAAATTGGTTTTGCTGTTTAGAAGGAGTTCAGTGACATCACACATACAGAAGAATTATATACATAAATATGGTTTTAATCAATCCAAAATACCACTGGAGTATCAGAAAAAATATCATTATTTACAGTAAATTAGCAAAAATTAATGTCTCTTTATTATATTACATTATAAAAAACAGGTTACGCGGTAAATGCAATATCACCAATGATATGTTAAAATAATACATTAAAATTTTTATTTGGATTACTAAACTTGATTTATTATATAAAATCGGGGGTTAAGGGTCGTAAGGGCGAAACTACAAAAACACAGTTTTGAGATAAATGACAAAACAGTTTTCAAAAAATAATACTGTCTTTTAAGGGTAACAAATAAATAAAATAAAAAATACAGTTAATAGAGCATAAAATGTTTTAGAGACAAAAATATGAAACTATGCTTTCGTCTATATGACCCTAACTTGCGCTTACATTAGTAAATTAACAAAATGATGTAAAAGGTGTTTTATTCTTCTGACTTTAAACAAAACGCTTCATTTGTAGTTTCACACAAATTTATCTAGGTAACCACTTATCGGATGAGTTTCATCTTTTTGTCACTAACAGGATATTTTGTTTGGATATCAGATTAGTACTTAACACAAAACAGCATTTTTTGTAGTTTCGCCCTTATGACCCTAAGCCCCCGAAATATTACATAGAATCAAGTGCCTACTTAATTTTGTACTTAATGAATATTATTTATTAAAACATTTAAATTAACTAGTAAAATTTCTCGGTGAAAGTTGTAATTTATTGTAAATGCATTAGTGATCTGCAAGTTTTGGATTAAAGAAAACTTACCATTTATATGGATAAAATATTATTGACGTTTTCATTCGTCGGGTTTCTGGATCAATTCAGTAAATTACATTTTACTAGTACTGAGATATTGCGCTTTTGAAGTTTAAATCTTGTCCCAAATCAACAATCCAAATAAAAGTGCTAGTTTAATGTTGAAAAAAAATATTTTATTATAAAACCTGAAATATTTTCATTTACTATTTAAACAAAGATTATTTGATGCCAGTTATAATTCAATCTCATTTTTCAAAAATTTGTAGTCGCCAACTTGTTCCGGAAACCCGACAATATTATTACCTCCCCTTTTACATTATCTACACCTGTTTGTACTCAAATTTGAGCTCTAATACAACATCTTAATAATTTAATAAGTAAGTACTGTAAAATCGAAAGGTGCCCAACTACAAAAACATTTTTTTTTGTTGTAAATTTGAAAATACTATTTTACAAATTGATTATAATTATAACAATATATCGTGGGTATGTATACTGGCAAAATCTTTAACTCTCGAATCCCCGTTTTAAGAAATCAAGCATTTAAGTTTTGTTCCAATTTTACTCTTTTATATCTTATTTATTTATTATATATATACGGCCTAAGCCAATTACAACAGTTACATGAAGAAACATAAATGCAAGAAACTGAACAAAAAGAACATAAAACTATTTAGCAAAGACAAACAAGGGCAAAACAATAATTGTATACAATATATTTAAAAAAAACGAAAGATCAAAAACTTTGAGCTAAACCATGCCAATCCAACTTCATCCCACACTGTTTAGTCGCGAAGAGATCTACGAAAAGCCGGAAGATCTATCCCAAAGAATTCCAAGTCGTGTGATGAATTGACTAATCTACACATTCTGGACATTGGGGCATAAAAACCAAAGTTGCTCTTAGAAGATTTTATAAATAGCAAATTTTGACTTTTTATTTGAATATAGTAAGATGTTTAGTGCTCATTTAAGAACATGTTTTTAGTTTTTCCGTTTCTTAATTTTCTATCAAGTAAATATTAAGTTATTTAAAGCTTTTAGCCTGAATAAAATACCCGGTATACGACTTAACCTTAAATTTATTTTTAAAGCTACAAATATATGAAATTTAGTATGACTTAGTGTATTTTGCCAGTTTGTAGAGTGTTAAAAATTTTACAAAACCGCATATTAACCCATTGCAACGCAAAGCTGGCGAACTGCCGGCCAAGATCAATTTATCACTGACACACAAAGCCGGCAATACACCGATTTGTCTTTGAAGTGATTTTTTTACATTAAAACTGAATGACAATAACTTTATTCATAAAAATGACATGAATAAGTAAATTACGGTTACTGATTTTATAATAAAATGTAATAATCACAATTTATTTCACATTATTTATTACAAAATATTAATTTAGTCCAAATATTAAAAATAAAAAAAGTCAAAATATTATTTGTAATAAAAAAATGTGTCTAAATTAAATAGTGTGTTGTATTAGCAAATTATGTCATCTTTATTAGTGGTGCAATGGGTTAAGTCAAATCCACATATTTTCGAGTTAACGTTTTTTGCTAGTATACCCACGATATAATAAACTACTTTACTGCCTGGGGTGATATTCCAAACGCTCTCGCGGCCGTAGAAAACACTTTTATCACGCGTATTTTGTATGTACACACACACGAGATAAAAGTGTTTTCTACGGCCACTAAAGTGGTACAAAATAACACTGCTGATGTGTCCTTCGTCAATTTCTAGTTTGGATAATTGATCCTTTACAATAACATAGATTTTATTTTTAAAATGAACATGTTTACCTCGCCGTATCTGGACACCAACTTTACTCGAACAGCGGGTCATAAAATACGCAATTTAAATAAATAGCAATTTAAAAAGCTATAAAGATGGCTTCTATACGATTTGAAACTGAATAATGTATTTAACTGCTTTTTGAAACTCGGGCATTTGGATTTAGATACATTTTGAAATAATTTTGGATTCGAAGGATATTTAAATAATATATTAAAATGAATCACTTTGTTTTTATGTACCACTTATATTTTTATAATTTGACAACCAACTAGTTTCGGCGATACTATGCTTTCTTCAGGGTTAATTACAAGCTGTCAGGGTTGATTACAAAAGTTTGTAATTTTTTTTTTTATTTATTTATTTTTCTTTTTTAAATTCAAAACAATTTTTTTTTTAAATTCCCGCCAAACTGCAGAAGCAGTTTTTTTGCAGGGATTTCTCTCTTTAAACATTTTTGTAACATAATATAATAAATGTTTACATAAAATATTTTTTTTTTAAAATCTTAAAAATATCAATAAAATAAAAGTTTAAAAAAAATTAAATACAAGTTAATCAAGTCTTTTTTGAAAACGAAATATATAAAAAATAATAAACAAACACTTTTTTTGACACTGTTTTAAATTGTTTGGTTTCCCCATTTTTTTATATATTTTTTTTTTTATAGACTAAACTTAGAATTTAAGAAAAAGATTTTTAAAACCAATTTTACTTTGTTTTTATTCATATCACTATTTTTTATTTCGTCCGGGAGTCTCTTTACTATGCGAGGGAGTATATACGCCCTGGTCCTCTCTCCATACGCATTTATGGCTCTTCTTTCTATGAAGTTTCCTCTCTCCATTAACCCCGAAGAAGGCATAGTATCGCCGAAACTAGTTGGTTGTCAAAATATAAAAATATAAGTGGTAGATAAAAACAAAGTGATTTCATTTGAATATATTAAATAATAATGTTCCACAAAGTAAGTGCCTCAAACATCAAAAATAAGATATAAATAATTTAATGTTTTCAATCATAGCAATGACTTTGTATATTTGTATCAAAATCTGCAAAAAATAGTGGTTAGGTACCTTTTGATATTGAAGTACTGAAGTAAAGGTAAGATCTTGATAATTAATTATCAAAAACATAATGTAGTAACTATCGCGGTTATGAGTGGGGGAGATTACTCTGTTTTGCTGAAATCTGTGACTTGATAAAATATTTGAAAATACAAATGCCTCGCTATATTTACATGTAAGTTAATTAATGTAATTCCTTATACTTATAACTTTTGTCAACAGTTTAAAATATAATGTACTGTAATTTTTGTCAATGTTCTGAATGCAATAAAAAAAATACCCAAAACAATTTTATGATTTTTTTAGTGTAAAAAACATTTCCACACTGGGACATTTTAAATGTTTTTTGTTTATAAATTTGTATAAAACATCTTACAATAAGTTCCGATGGTGAGGTAATAATCTCGAAACCAGTCAATGTATTCCACGATATACATATATTAAAAAAAATTTTTTTTCAAAATATTTTTTATTATATTAGATTTTTTATTTTAAAAAAAATTAAAAAACAGTCTGAAGATGCCTGTTTAGAGCGAAATACTAATTGGTGAATAAATCGGTAGTCAGATGGCAGAAGGGTCCATCTGTATTTTTTTCTGTTTTTTAATTTTCAAAAGTTTTAATCAAAATTTCAGTAAATGCACATAGAATAAAAATAAAAAAAACACCATAATTTAGAATGGTAATTCATTATTAAAAAGCAACATTAAAATACTTTAGTTTGGGTACTGAAGTCTTGAAATTGAGTTGTATTTCAGCTCTCCTGAACATTCTTCTGCCATCTGACTACCGAAATGTGATATTGTTATCGAGTGTTTTAAAGTTTTTTTTATTTATGAAATAGACGTATGTGGTTTGTACAAATTTGTAAACAAAAAAGCGTTTTGCCAGTCATTCCTGATACTGACATTCTTCCTTCCCCACTTTTCCATCCCATTAAAAAAAAAACCATTCCCTTTTACTCCTGGGCCCCGATTACAATGGGAAGTTAATGTAGCTTTCTTCAATTGCCAATAAAGTAAAATCTAATTTTATGTATGAAAATGCGTGTATTAAAAAATTAAATTTAAAATATTTTTTGTAGGTAATAAAAACATTTTTTTTACTCGACAGTATTTCATACACCCTTATTTTTCGTCGGGATTCCGTTCCGGGAGACACCGGCGTAAAATGAACACAAATATAATGGAAGATATAAGGTTCTGCGTCAAAATTCTAAGAACAATTTAACATGTTTATTTAATACATATCCTATATACATTCAATATATTTAATAAATACAGTTTAAATTCATTTACAAAATAAATAATAATCTCTTGATATAAGTAATGCATTTTTTATAATAAATACCAACTCCCCAGTTCGTCGGTACTTAATTAAATTCTCACACTCTTTAAAAAAAAGCATCTAATTTCATTTGCTTTGATTGTTGCTTCCTTTCTTGCAGAATCATAGCATCAACTACAAGTATTTGAATATTCTTTTAATTTAAATAATAATAAAATAGAAATATAATCATACCTTTTTATTTTTCTTAAAAACAAAACGAAAACTAACTCAGAAACAATTTCGCACACACAATAGGCTGCTCGCGTACACGGAATAGAATAAAACAACGTGTAAAAGTGTGTCTGCTATTAGAATCGCGACGCCTACTGTCGTCTGGTGTCGTCCGAACCGGAGAATCCTACGCCGGCACCAACCGGCGTAGTTGTAAATCGGCGTAAATTGTACCGGCGCAAAACGACGTTTACCTGTATTGTTTAATTTTGTACGACTGTGTTGGTTTCAATAAATAAATACGCCATTTCTCCATAGGGTCAAGCTGAGAAAATAGAAGGCCAAACGTATTGTGTGGCGAAAAATTGCAGCTTCATTTTTCGTACAATTTGTCAACTTCTGACATGACCAAATTTAGACTTGATCAAGTTTTTTTTTGACACAGTCCTTTGCAGTATTTTGAAAATATTCTTCTAGATTATTCAATCTGTGCTCACTCGTATAATTCCAGAGAAACAGCGGGAATTTCATGAAATAAAACAGCACACCAACAGTAAAAATATATTTTGCATAAATATAATATGCTACAGACACAAAATTAACATTAACAAAAATGGCAAAACAAAAAATAAGTCAGGTAATATTAATTTCATAGATTTCCTTATATATTTGAAGATCACCTTGTCCATGAATTCATTTAATATTATGTTTTTTGTTACATTAATGATATATTTTACAGTACGTAGAATTGAGAGCCGCTATGAATGACTCAATGAGGAAATTTCGCGCTGTTTGAAACAAATCATCGATTAAATTTTATAACAATATACAAAAAAATTATAAAAATAGGTTACTCTTACGCATTTTAAATGCATATTTTGCAATGTCATAGTTTGTCATTTAGTGCTAATTAATTTGCCAACCATAATTGCCTAAACTACGACATTATAATTTGAAATATGAAATCAATGTTTGCCATTCAAATTCGATGATTATACAGTGGAATCTACATATTTGTGATCACCTGTAATTTTTTATAACAATATCCACAAAGGATAAAAAAAAAACACGCCTATATTTTCACACTAAACATTATATTGTCGGTGATACTACAATCTGAGAAATCGAGCCTTGGCCTCCTTCAACTTTTGCCTCAAACTCCGCCTGTCCTCGGCAGCCATTTTCCAATTTGCAACATATAGAAGCTGTGGTGCATCTTTTACCCCCTGGATGTCCAGTCATGACTCTCTTAGTTACTCGCGCATCGGGCATTCTTTGTATGCGTCCAGCCCATCTCGACCTGAGCAGTTTTATGTGCGTTGAGATACTAGAGGCCTCATATATGCTGTACAATTTGGCATTTTGCCTAATGCGCCACTCTTCTCCGTCTTTCACACTAAATACATTTTCTATGGGGACTAAGAGCAAAGTCTCTAATTTCAAACTAAAGAGTTTAAAATTATTGTTATTTTTACTCATAATGATAATTTTTTCTGATATTCCTGCAGTGTTTTTGGTTGATTGAAATTGTAAGTAATATATTTACAGAACGCTTTTCAGGTTCTGCTAAAAAAATTAATTGACAGTTACACGATATTGCAGTATAACCGACGATATTTTATAATCAATTAAAAAAAACTTCTGGTGGAATATTACTCCATTTGTAGCCCGATTTAGAAGTGGAGAAGTTTTCTTCAACATTTTCGATAAAATTTTAAACAAAAAGTCAGTTACAAGTATTCTGTTAAAAGTGTAATTTACCTAAAATTCAAAAGGTGATTTCCTAGTTTTTTTTTAAAGATTTGAAGTTTATAATTGTTTCCACAACTTTCGTTATTATATAAAAAGATGTTCGTACGAATCATTATTTCTTGTTTTCCTTACATTTTTGTATTTTTTAACCTTTTAATGCCCGATGTAGCATATTGTCCGAGATATGCAGATGACACGACACTGATTGCCAAAGATGAAACCGAGCTAGCAGAAGCCTTCAGACGGATAGAGTTGGAGAGTGAGGCTCTGGGTCTTAAAATAAATAAAAGTAAGACAAAGCTAATGATTGTAGACAGATCTGGCAGTCTCCTAAGGACAAGACAGATGCAAGACCTTGAACTGATAGATGACTTTGTGTACCTCGGCTCGCTTATCTCCAACAACGGCAGTTGCAGACCTGAGATTGGTCGCAGGATTCAAATGGCCAAAGAAGCAATGAACCGTTTGGAGAAGATTTGGCGAGATTGAGGTATATCAATAAATACAAAAAAGCGGTTGATGGAAGCCCTGGTATTCTCCGCTTTCCTATATGGGGCTGAAACGTGGACAATGCGTGCCTACGAGAGGAAGAGGATCGATGCATTCGAGATGTGGTGTTGGAGAAGGCTGCTGCGAGTGCCTCGGACAGCCAGAAGGACGAATGCATCAATACTGGAAGAGATCCATATTACAACTCGTCTATCAGTGGTGTGTTTGAGAAGGATACTGTCGTTCTTTGGACATATTGCTAGACGTGAGCCAGACAATCTAGAAAAGGCAATAATGTCTGGCCGAGTTGAAGGTATTGATTGTTGGAAGGTAAGATGGACTGACCAAATAAAGGTGGCTACAGGGCTAAAATTTGATGAGTCAGTACGTCGGGCTGAGGACAGACTGGAGTGGAACAGACTAATCAGAAGTGTTCATGGTGATCACGATCTTCAGCATTGAGGGACCGACTTGGAAGAAGAGAAGCAGCATATTGTCCACGTAAATAAAAATATGAAATTAAAACTGAAAAAAAAATTTTTTTTTTTCATTATTTTTCGCAGTATTTGCATAAAAAAAACATATGTACATAAAAATATGCTTCTAGTTAGAATTATAAAAATTGGGCATTGAAGGGTTCAAAATGTATGAAGAGATGCCTGAATGTATGAAAAATGAAAATAATGAATTTGAATGAATTCAAAAAGAAATGTTATATTTACTGTAAGATGATGTAAATAGATATGTTATTAAAGTAAGTGTAAATATTAGTTTATATACTATATATAGGCTAACTTAAGAAATAAATAAAAAATATATGCATTGAAAATATTTTAACATGATGCTCTAGCACTAGCCAAATAAAATTTTCAGAGTTACTTCTCCATAAATAAAAGTAGTTTTTGAAAAAAGGTAGTAAAATATTTTTTACAGCCCTTAAAAGTTGGTTGTAAAATTAAGTTGGTAGATTTTTTTGTGAAGTTTATTATTTATTTGAAATTAAATCAAATAACGACTCAAAACTGTGTTGTAGGATGAAAGATCTACTATTGAGCTACTTGGAAAAAAAAATACTATCGTAGACTTAATAGTTTGGCTACACTTAGGACATCCAGCCTAAAATCGGGTTTTACTAAAATTTCTTAAAAATCCAAATAACTTTCAAACGACTGAATATCGCGGAACATACATGGGGGTTAAACCGATAGGCATCGAGGTCTTCCATCGCTCTGCCACTGATGATCCACCCTCCCAGTTACAGGCTGTATAAGTTATCTATAGTAACAACAGTTAATTATTATAATAATACAAAAGCACTAAATTTCCTCACTATTATAATTTGATATAAATTAGAGATACATCGTTAGGATGCGAAGGGCACATCTTCCTTAGCATGACTCCTTCACCTCGCATCTTTTCTTCCCGATCTCTTCCTCCAAACGACGGCCAATCAACAATCTACGGGAACGGGGAACAAATAAACATTTAGTTTAAAAAATTGGTTTTATTTGAAAAATAAAAATGAAACTATCAACTTAGGTACTTAATATACAAATGAGAATTAATACCAACAGAAATTTATCGTAAATAAACGTGTCTCTGCAAATGTCAGTATATTGTTAACTTGGTTGTGAAAAATATTAAGCACGTTCGCAGTTATGCCGGCTATAACCGTCTAAACCATGTCTCATTTAGGAAGTCGAAAAGACATTGGCAGTGAAGATGGCTATAGCCTTCGTGAAACTGAAGTAATTATATGGCAAGAGGATATTTGAGGCGCTTAGAGCCAGAGGAATTTAAGTGACATTTGAACAGGTTTGGCAAAATAGCTTCTAAACATTTATAACATTTTTATATTAGGTGTTAATATAAGTTGTGTGTGTCTGTTTTTTTCCAAATTTAAAATTGAGCACCAAACATTAAAAAAAGGTTTATACGTATTTTTTTATAAATTGTATTTTTTTCTTTGCATTTTACAATAGGTATACATAAGTTACAAATACAGAATACACTATGACATAAACACAAAAAAATCCCACAAAGGCATGGCCTGTGTGTGGGTAAAATTTTTATTTTAAATTTCAAATTGGAAGAAAACAATAGATGTAAAAAAAAAATTAAGTGGTAATATAAGAACACAATTTTTTGTCAAATAATAATAAAGTACATGCTGCTCATTAAAAAAAGAAGCTATGTAAGTCTGCTTTTATAAAAAAGATTATATAATAATTTCAATAATAAATCATTTCATCGAAAATTGAAATCGAAACAAATTTGAATAATAAATCGATATCATATTGTCCTTATGAAATGCATTGAACAGTTTTGGAGCTTTGAACAATGAGTGTCTTTGCCCGAGTCTAGATTTACAATAAGGGGTTTCAAGACACTATTTAATCTTTCACGAAATACATTTTGGCGCATAAAAACATATTTTAGATACTGCTGACAATAGGTTTATCATAGCTTCAAAAGTTCAGCTTCCTGAAATAATTGGTTTGGAGGAAACAGTTGAATTTTTATCAAGTATATGAGTTTTGTACGGTTTCTGAAGGGTCAATATGATTATTATAGGCTCCTTCCCATCCAATTATTATAGAACGCAAATATTTATTTTTCCTTTAAAAAAAAGGCGGAATGGTGAATGTTACAGTGTTTAAAGTGGCCATTTAAACCAGCCAATGACAGGTCGTAAGCCCTGTAAATGCCTAGACTTCCATATATTCCTTTTTTTATTTATTCAATTCTTGAAATTTATGTCTGTCTGAAAATAAAATCTGTTTTGTGATGGATATCAACGTGATTATGAATGCTATGATAAAACAAACCGATATGGTATTGAGTAAAAGTATCGATACCCGAGTGGTATCGTTTCATCCCTAACTACAATATCTCGAAACAACAACAAACAATTTGCTTTAATACTTAACCTCAATATCAAATACATAGATGGCGCTCCAAACGCGCTAGCGAAAGCTTTCCCTGTTTCATGACATATATACTAAAACCAAAAATGTTACCGATATGGATATTCGCTAATAAGCGGAATGGGGAATGTTGTAGAATTCTACATAAAAGTGGCCACTTGAACCCAACCTATGACAGGTCATAAGCCCTGTAAACGCTCGAATATCCATAATCTTGAAACAAAAATTCTACCCATCTCTGTAGTGATATAAATAATAATATACCTACTCCCCCTTGGGATAAAAAAACCCAGAATTGTGTGTGTATAAATATGTAAATATATATACATACCAAAAATAATATTGTGTAAAAAACATGATCTGGTCAAAATTAAGTAAATAAAATTGCAGAGCCATCTGCAGGCGATTACTAGTAATTAATTTAACTCGGATAGAGTCTTAGCTACATAAATAAAGTAATTTGCTTTAATACTTAACCTCAATATCAAATACATAGATGGCGCTCCAAACGCGCTAGCGAAAGCTTTCCCTGTTTCATGACATATATACTAAAACCAAAAATGTCACCGATATGGATATTCGCTAATAAGCGGAATGGGGAATGTTGTAGAATTCTACATAAAAGTGGCCACTTGAACCCAACCTATGACAGGTCATAAGCCCTGTAAACGCTCGAATATCCATAATCTTGAAACAAAAATTCTACCCATCTCTGTAGTGATATAAATAATAATGTTTTTGCAGATTTATTATTTAAGAATCAACCCAAAAGCATGATTACAAATTTTATACAAAACTGATATTAAAAATTATATGATATGATAGGTTAGATAAATGGAGATGTTTTTAGGCAGCACAACAGACCCATTGAAGTGAAAAATTCGTGGAAAGATGACCAAGTATGAGGTCACTTTTTTAGGAAAATTCTGATTTTTCAGAACCCTTTAAACTTAAAAATGGTTCTCCTTCAAAATTGATAAAAAGTGACATATCATAATCAATAATTACTCATCTTTCCACTGCACAGAACACCACTTGCGAGAAATTATTATTTAAACTTAACGGTAGTTCAAAAAAATATGACAGTCAGTTGCATTGAAAAATGTTGCTTTATTTAGCATTTTTCCATGCAACCTATTTTGAAGTAAACACAGCAATTATTGAACTTCTTTCAGTGCAACTAGGCGGGTTGCGGACAGACCAGCGTAGATTATTCCATATCCCGACGAACAAGAATAACTTGCCAATGCCATGCAGGCCGACGCAAGATTGCCTCGCTGTTTAGTCAAATATTTTTGTTAAATTACACGTACACATAAAACAGGCAAATCCCAATATTCTCACATACAGAGAACTGAGTTATTCAAAATGATGGATTGAATTTTGTACCGATATGTATCGCTGTAAGTGAGTGATCTAAAACATTTAAATATGTTAGTGAAATTCATTGGAGGAAGTTCATTGTAATTTATAAAATAAAGATGGTATAATTTTGAATCCACTTAGTGTTTTTCCCACAAAACTAAGTAATTTCCTTTAAACAATACATTTAAAATTTCACCGATTGCACCTTGCTAAAATAATTGGATTCTTTCTCATTTATTAGAATATTTCACATCTGTTAGGACAGCAATTGATGGTTTGAAGTAAAGGTGCGGAAAATTGTGTTGACATTTTCTTTGCGGACAGTTTTTTATAGGCACACAATATCTCCTACCATACAATGACAGTTTTAGCTATCATTTCCTAAATAAGACAAGTTTGACGGCCATTCCAGGCATAACCTCGAACTAGCTAAAATTCTCATTTAAAAATTCTTGTGATAACATTCGACAAAACCTAAGAGTCACCCACCCATATGGAGAAAAACCATTCTATGATCATTGAATACAAACTTAGCTACAGATTACAGCAATACAACTGGCCGTAGGTACTTGGGTTGAAAATTGCGAGCGCAAACCGAAACAGTCCATTACACGTTTGTTGTTAAACTAAAACCAAACAAAAATGTGGAACGCTTTTGTTCTATGTAATAGAGCTTCTTTAGATAATTATTACTCTGAAGACAAAACCCATGAATTGTAATATTAACCCATTTTTTGGCAATGTATTCTATGGGATACTTATGATCTCATTTTTTTCTCATGAACTAAAACAAGAGTAAAACAGCTTCATTATATTTGTCAAGACATTAACAAGATGGCTGTCCCAACAGTGTCTGATTTAAGCGTTCAAATTTTATTAACTTGTTTTTGTAAAACTGAAACAAAAAACGGACAATCTCGGCTTACTCTAGCATTATAAGTAGGTATATTTGAAGATGTAGTCATCGGAAGTCAAAAACTATCTTTTGGAAGAGAATGAGATATTTTAAAATCATACGACAGTGTGAATTTCAAAGTTTCTTACAAAATCAATCAAAACTCAGTCATTTTAGATAGTCTAAATCAGCGATTCCTAAAAGATGTTGAGCGGAATTTTGGGGTTCTGTAGAAGGGTTACAGGGGTTCCGAGAGTCAGGGTGTATCGTCGCAGAAAACAGACAGTCGAAGGCCGCTCCAGATTTCCGTATTCAATTGTCGGGCATTTAACCTAATTTTAGAGCTATTATAAATAAAACTATGAAAAAATTTCTTTCTTCACATTAAATAAGGTATAGATTTTTTATTTGAAATATAGTCTTTCTTTTCTAGTCTACAACGTGCTTGGTGGAAGTGGAAGCGGGAGAGAGGTGTTTATAATTTCATTTGATTCAGTGATCGGATGAAAAAAGACAACTTGTTAAAAAAGAAATCAAGACTGGTATGTTTGTTGACAGACGTAAGAATTCTGGGCATAGGGGAATGAAAACCATAGTTAGTTCTATGGTTATCGGTATGAAAAAGTAAATTTTGTTTGAGGTTTCTAGTTGGGGTATTTAATTTTATTGAGCTCAGTAGTTCAGGCGCATCAAAGAGTGAGTTGAGAATTTTAAACAGGACTATAAGGTCGGATTTATTTCGACGGTCTTGAAGAGAAGATATATTTAAGCTAGTTTACAATTCATTATACGTATATTGGTCTCTGGATAAGCTCAACCTCCAGCCTATCTTTCTTAAAAATCGATGTTGAACTGATTCAATATTTTTGATGTGTACATCAAAATATGGAGCCCAGATAAGAGAGAAATACTCTAGGTGCGGGCGAACTAGGGAACAGATGAGAGTTTTAAAATACAGAATATATAAAACTAACCCAAGTATTAAATTATATGCTTTTGAACTCAAGTTGAGTCCAAAAAAAATTTTAACCGATCTGATCTAAAGTTGAAAGAAATCACATGCGTTGTTGTTCTACGATCATGACTCCACCGCTACATGTTTGCTGCTAGATAACGGCATCCCTCTCTTAGGAAACCATGCTTTTTAGGGTGTGGAATGGGTTCAGCTACCGATGATCTGTACGGCTGTGAAGACACCGACAGAATGAGGCACATTCAACAATAATGATACACAAATTTTATTGGGCCTATTATTTATCAAATGTGATTTACTTTATATTTGTCACAAGTTTGCGGATTAAAATATAGTCACGAGATAGAGTCCATCATTTTGAATAACATACATATATCGACGGTAAAAAGGATATGTGAGTGATGCGTCATTATATACAAAATTGAGAGCTGCGTATAGAAAATAAAGAGTTATATACACACCATATATTCAGAATTTTCAGCCGCGTCGTATGAGCCGACAGCTACGGATATCAAATGTAAATTTTTGGGGTTTACATAAAAAAATCCAATTGTACGACGTTCGTAATATTGACAAATTTGTTTCACATACATTTGAATTATCTTTACGAATCGTCGTTTAGGTAAACAATAAAATCTTTGTGAGATTTTGGTATCTGTCCTACACGGCTCGAATCGTTTACACCTGTATTACATCATTGTTTTGAAATTGGTTCAAAATAAAGAGTTCTGATTTTTAATTCTTTTAAATATTCAATCGACTCTCTTCAAAACTCACTTCATGGCGCATCAGCAGTCAATTTTTATATGTACCCTTTTTGCAGTCAATATTATTATCGATGAATATTCAACTATAAAAAATTAGTTAAATAACTCGAGAATCATTAGTATAAATTAACAGTAAAGAGAGTTAATGTTAGTTAAATAAAATACAGTTTTTTTTCCTTCAAAATGGAAGAGAATGACATGAAAATTGTTCTACCAAAAACTATCTTTTTTACTCAAGGAATATAATAGAATTTTCTTCATATTTGAAGCTAAATTCAGAATGAGCCAACACCGTTGAATACTGAACAAATTTACTTATAAAGTACGCTATGATTTTTTTCCTTAAGACAGTCTTTAACTACGCCGGAGTGATCGGAACCAGCATGAACACGATCACAATACTAGAGAAAAGAACAAAATTAGACTTCCATTTAGGAAAAAGGCAAAGTCACAAAACTCAATTTTATTTAAAGCAATTAAAAAGTATTACGAAATGGAAAAAAATATTTATGAAGAAAAAAACATATCAAAATTTAAAATAATGGTCAAGACATATGTGATAAACAATTTATAAATTAAATATATTTGCAATGTTATTATTAGAACACACATAACAATATGTATGATATGTGTGCCCTACTTTAAGATTTAAATTTTTAAAAAAAGACCGTCTTCACAGAGCTAATTCGGGAGTATGCATATACAGTGGAACATCTATAATGTCAAAGTACTCTCACAGTTTCGCACTTCTGCTGGGAGAGCATTCCATGCCGTAGGGCCTGCGACCGCAAATTCGCATTCACCAAATTTAGTGCGCCATTTGCGTAGAGGTATAATAACTTTTCCTCTCGCCGTAGGTGCTGCTGATCTAAGCGTAAGTCAACTAGTTCATCTGGAATGCAGAGTTCCCTTAAATATTCTGGAGCAGAGTTGTGCAGTGACTTAAACATAAGCCAATGGAGTTTGTATTCCATTCTCTGCGTAAAACATAGCCAGTGTAATTCCCGTAGTAGTGGAGTGATATGACTGAACTTGGAAATTCCGGAAATAAGTCTCCCTGTGGCATTTATTACAGACTGTAGGTCAGTCATTTTATTCATTGATAAACCTGCGTAGATACCATCACAATAATTTAATCGATGAATCGATTGGACGGGCGGCATCAATAGGATTTTTTTTGCGTGTACATTTAATTTGTTTCAGCTGGTAGAATCATGAACTTATCGTTCTACTAATTTGAGCATCAATAGTGTAAACGGTGGGTAAAGCGGTACTCCTTATATCGGGTAGTGCCGTATCCTGAATTAAATTCTGTCGTCTGGCTGAAGACACCCATAGTTTCGTTTTAGATGGGTTAAATATTAGTAAATTTTCAGCGATCCAGTTTCCTGTTTTTTCAATGCATCCGTAAATTAAATTAACAAGCGCACTTCTCTCGTCCGGTTTACAATAAAAATAGACCTGCATAGCGGTGAGACCACAATCCACATTCTTTGATAATGTTCTCTATATCTTTAGTATGTTGGAGATAGAGGAGTGGCCCGAGTACTGACCCTTGAGGTACTCCAGTGGACACCTGAAAGTTGGGTGAAATCGAATGCACTGAATCATCGGCAAAACTGACCCCATGATCAGAATTGGAATAACAATTGGCAGTTTTGTTTTAATCGATAGGAACTCTTGTTCGTAACATTAAAATTCCTCCTTTTCCACTCCTACCACACGTATTTAGTACAAGTTTAAACATTTTTAGGAGTCGTAAATGGATAAATTGAATTCCATTTATTTCTTATGGGATAAATTGTTTTTATATTTGTTAGACTCCCAGGGACAGATTAATAACAAACATAGATACTCCACTGTATTTGAATTTCTAAAATTCAGTCGGTGTTTATGGATTCTCCTGAATTATTTCACCAACTAAGAAATGCCTGGAGATGATTATCGTCAGCAATACCGCGTAACCTGATTTTTTCACAAAAATGTTTTACTGCAATAAATTTGTTAAGTGGATTAACAGCTTTTATACAGGGTGTTCTTTAAACCCTGTCACATCGGAAACCATGATGATCAGTACGGGCTAGAAAACATATTAGCATATTTAGAACAAAGAAAATTTGGAAAAATAAAATATTAAAAAAAACAAATGGTTGCTTACTTCTCCAGGGAAGAAGTCAGGGGACCGCGGCGCAGTTTCAAACCCCCCCCTTCCCACTACTCGTTTTACCCCTGCAGAAATAAGCAACCATTTGCTTTTTTGTTATTTTATTTTTTTAAATTCAATTCGTTCTAAAAAATTGTTTTAATGTGCCAATATGTCTTCTGAAATCTACTTTGGAAAACAAATGTTTAATGCAGGAGGCTAAACTAGCAGTTCACAACCGAGTTCTAGTGCCAACTCTAATGTATGGGAGCGAAGTATGGAATTGGAAAAATTATGATGAAAGTAGGTTGAATGCTGTCAAAATGCGATCCCCCAGGCGAATGTATGATAGGTGCACAAATGTCGAGATCCGTGAAGTGTGTAAGGCTGAGACATGCATTATCGACAGAATCAAGGAAGGGGTGCCGCGTTGGTTTGGACATGTAGAGCGAATGGACAGCGAAAGAACGGCTAAAAGGATCTACAATGCAAATGTTGATGGATGCAGAACACGAGGAAGACTGAAAAAGACATGGCACGATTAAGTCCATCAAATACTTGAAGATGGATATGTCAAATGTAGGAATAATCGGCGTGCATGCATGAGAAGATGTATGAATGTAGAGGAAGTGAGGTCTGTATGCCAAGATAGTGTTATGGCGTTCTATCCACTCTGACTACCCCTGCGGGAAATCGGCGCGATGGTTTGTGTGTTTGTTTGTTTATATGTCTTCTTGCTCATACTGATCATCGTGGTTTCGGATGTGACTGGGTTTAAAGAACACCCTGTATATTAACAGAATGTTTTTTAGGGTCCCCTGCCAAAACAAATCAATTGATAGCTACGCAGTATTGCGGTATCACCGACGATTATGGACACTGGCAACACCAAATGCCAGGCCCTCCAAAATTAACCAAACTAACACGTCACCAACAGCTACAAAACGGAAACTGAAACCAGACTTTCTGCGTTCAGCGCCAGTACTGGACGTGTATTATTATATTGGCACTCATTAAATTATAAAATTAGTAATAAAACTCAAAATAATATGCAAGTGAATCTTCCATTTTAATACATAAAACCTATACAAAAAAACATCTATTAAGTCCAATTTTAATACAATCATATTTACGTGAAAACAGTTCACTACATTATATATAAATTTAAAAAAATAAATATTGCATGATTTACTCAAATGATTTCAAGCCCATATACAAACGGTTATAAATAGCCAGAAAATGGGTATCAAGTTGTCATAGAGACAATAATACCACGAATCAAAGAATGATATTTCAAATTAGTATGTTGATTGCAGATAATTTTTGGTAGTTAATTGAGAGTAAGCATAATTAGAGTTGTTATTGAGGTTCACATAAGGATCAATATTATAATTATTGATGAAATTATTTCGATTAATTTATTTGCACACATAATGACTGGCAATAATTATTATATCGTACAACTCAATGATCTTCCGAAGACGACGCAACAACGGCTTGCATAAATCATAACGCAAAGCCAATTTTATCGTAGCATTCATAATTACATTGATATGCGTCTCAAAACAGATTTTTTTTTCAGAGGGACAATAAAATTTCCAGAATTTAATAAAAAAAAAAGGGAAAATATGGAAGTCTAGGCATTTACGGGGCTTACGACCTGTCATTGGCTGGTTTCGCCTGTGTAACATTCACCATTCCGCCTATGTCTGAACATTCATGTTCCTTCAATTCTTCCATCTGATTTCTGCGATGTTAAAGAGCTGAAACCATTATTACTTGTCCTTTTCTACAAAAATTGTGACAAACTCAAAATATTGTTAATGAAACGAACAGGTATAAAAATAAGTAAAAGTAAGTAAAAATAATCAAAAGCATTTTCGGGCGTTGGCCAGTAGGTGAAATAATTCAGCCAGATGTATCTCACCCACGTCAACAAAGGTTTCGGCTCTTTTACTTCACTAACATTGACAGATAGAAGAGTTGAGGAAATGTGGATGTTCAAACATAGACATTTTTGTTGTTTGTGAAGTTTATATTTGCACACATTTTTATTTACGTAAATGTTTTAACTGACTGAAAAACTGGCAGAGATGAACCTCTGATGTCACACGCGGAGTTATTTCAGAAATACAAAACTTTTAAAAATCATAGCGCTGGTAATGCGATACATAAAAATATATTTTTTTGGTTTAGTTTAATAGCCTAAAAACAAATAAAAAAAAGACACTGAACCAGTGTGATTTCTCATGATGCGAGCTGTTTAAATTTTTTTTTATTTGAATCGTGTTGTGGTTTTGTGGCTAGTGTCTCGGACTCACGGATCAAAGATCCGTATATATATATATATATTGGGATAATTTATATAGCGCCGTTTTTGTGAAAATCACCTCAAGGACGCCGTAGTTCGAATCCCACTTTACCCCAACTTGATTTGCATTTTCTAATAGTGAGTTATTTACAACTCGTTGAAAATGGCCCTCAAAATTAAATATTTGCGTAAATTATAAGAAAGCAAATATTTATTTTTATAAAAAAAAAAATGTTATTAAATATACATATATAACCACTTGTCGGCCTCGTGGTGAAGTGGTCAGCGCGTTTGCCTACCATGCAAGAGGTCTCGGGTTCAATTCCCGACATGGTTGACTTGAAATATTTACCAAAAGGGTGTTGTCACACTATAATATTTCATAGTCCCCGGACTGGTTCCTGAAGCGTAAGACTGATACGCTGCGATCGGTGTACCAATGCAGTACCCTATGCACCATTAGGTGCGGAAAGCGAATGATGATATAACCACTTACCGACTTTTGTATGCCTACTGGTTTCGAGACGTACCAGTCTCTTCCTCAGGACACCAATTAAATCAACATGCAAAATCGGCGAGTGAAAAAAAGAAGAAAAAAAAACAGTAAGTGGTTTTATACAAATATTTAATAACACTTAGTAAAATGTTCGACAAAGTCCATGCTTTAAATATTAATAATACAAAATAATTATACAGTGGAACTTGGTTATTACGAGGAAGACGGGACTGACTGAATTTGCTTGTCATAAGCATTACTCCGTTATACTAGATAGATAAAGATTTATTAAATCTAATCGCCATTGCACATTTTCACTATTGAAAATTTTAATAAATGCTTACAAACACACCAGTTTCTAAATTTCAAATTCGGATAATTATTGTTTATACATTCATATTTTTTCACAATGTTGACAATAACATATTTAGCGCCACGTTCTATTATACAAATACAGTAAAACCCCATTTTTACGTTTTTCAAAGGAGCAAGAAAAAAAAAGTGTAAAACTGAGGAAAACGCTAAAGTGAGGAAATAAAAAAATAGGAATTACATCAAAATAAAATTGATTTGCTACACAATAGTGTCACTGCACAACTCTGCTCCAAAATATCTAAGGGAACTATGCATTCCAGATGAACTAGCTGACAGGCGTCTCACGCTTAGATCAGCTACGTCTACGGCGAGAGGAAAAGTTATTTTACCTCTACGCAAACGGCGCTCTAAATTTAGTGAACGCGCATTTGCGGTCGCAGGCCCTATGGCATGGAATGCTCTCCCAGCAGAGGTGCGAGGCTGTGAAAGTGAAGTGATGTTTCGGAAAAAACTTCAAACCCACTTGTTCTCTAAATCATTTGAATAAATCCGTAGCATGTGACAACAAAATAAATTATTTTAATTAAATTACAAATTTAAAAGAATCACTATGTAAAGCGCCCTTGAGGTATTTTGTTACGAAAATGGCGCTATATAAGTTATCCATAATAATAATTTTAAAAAAGTGGAAATTGTCAATATTTTTTAACCCTATTTTCATTGATTTCACTTAAAATATTATGTAATCTGTTTTTTTATTTAATTTAAAAACAGCATAGAAAAAACGAAAATAGAATTTGCGTAAAATAGTTTTTCCCGTAAGGGTCGGGAAATTTTATTTACATGGTATCACATTTTTTTCTATGGCATCACTAAAACAACTGTCATATAGTTTGCGGCTTTTTAAACCATCTTTTTTATAACTTTAAATATTTCTATTGTTATATTTTAAACATCGCAATTTGATGATATTAAAACTTTATTGTTTGTCAACTGCGTATCATGATTTGTACAAGTCAATATGACGTTTTTGTTCAAATGAAAACTATGACTAACCCTAAAGGAAGACACTTTAACAAAAAGGTCAATTACACTGCTCCTGCTTTGAATTTAGGTTAAGACAATAATTTATCCTTTATTCGTTGATTATCTGAATTTATTCTTCATTCGCGCGGGCCACAGCAGCATTATTATGACATGACTTTGGATTTTTTGGCACATCAAATAAATTCGGAAATTTTTTAAGCGTGAAACAGGGGTTATGAAAAATGTAAAAAACGTTAATTCGGGGGAATATTTGTATGAGAATGTATGAAGAAAAATGGGTCCTAAACATTTCGGTGTAAAAAGAGGGAAAACGTAAAATCAAGGAACGCGTTCTATTATGCAAATAATTGCCACTTTTTCGCAAATTGAAACACTTTGCTTGATAGTAGTCATGTTTACAATTCAAGGGTTAGGTTTTAACTTATCTGACGTCACCCACTTGTAATGTTCATTATGCATTGACCATAGAACATTTAAAAAAAAAAACATTGCAAAAACCCCCCGAAACAGGATGTCAATTCATAAACTACAAAAGTTGTAAATTGTAATGAGGTGCCGAGTCTGTGCTTACTAAGTTCACAAAGCTTGGATTTTTACACGCAATTTCAACCATATGTGTGATACTTTACAGCCGACAGCATTGGCTGTCGGCGAAAACACCAATTAGGTACTTGTATCATAAACCTCCAGAAAAAAATAATTTAAAAAAGGCGGCCTCCGTGGTGTAGTGGTCAAGACGCTTGACTCACGCACGGAAGGTTCCGGGTTCGATTCCCGGTGAGAACACAAAAATTAAAATGTGATTTTTCTCAAGCCTGGTTGTTCTGTAATGTAATTCACCACTGTAATTGGGCCTCATGGCCTGTTGTGGTGCAAAAAAAAATGAAAATGAAACGCAAACTGATACCAACGCCCAGCGGCATCGGTAATAAGTTGGTCCCCCATTTGTATTTTATTACTTAGGTTCTTATTTTGAAAATGATGGTTTTAAACAATTGAAGAGTATTTTCTCAACTGTTGACAATATTTTTGTTCGGTATGTCCGAGAAGAAGCTCGTTAGATAAGTGAATAAATGTATGGAGAAAAACACAAACTATAATGTCAACTGTGGTCCTTAGAACAGCTTTATTAGAATGAAATTAGTCAGCAAAAGTGATGACATAACTTTGTAGTTACATCTAAGGAGTGATTTATATTGACACACGAAAAATCATTAGTATCTGGCGTGTTAATTTATTTTTTAATACAATGCGTGACATATAAATCAACATAATTATATAAAATCAGCTCTAAAACTAAAAAAAACTCAAATAAACATAATTATTAATGACGTTCTTACAAAATTACATCATTTTGCAAAAATGTTAGAGATGGGACAAATTGATCAAATAAAAAAATAATTCATTAGATGTTGTTCGTGAAAAAAAGAATAAAATGTCTTATTTTTGGCGAATAATTGTCTTAAACACACTATAATAGGCTTTTTTTTGCGTTTTTATGTCAATTTTCGTAAACAGAGTTTCATGTTTGCATGAAAAAAATTGATAAAATCGATTTGATCGGTACATGGTCAGTGCTCAGTACTTCCCCACCACTAGTCACATTAGCTGAGTTTGGCAGCTGTGATTTTAATCAAGCTATATTTTAAGGACTATGATAATTCCTCATTATATCCGAGATCTCACTATTTCCGTGATCATTATAACCAAGTTCGACTGTATATGCATTCTAATAATATACCCAAATGTTTTAATTTTGGGGCCATTTTCAAAGAGTTGTAAATAACTTATTATTAGAAAATGAGAATCAAGTCGGGTAGGGTGCGGTTCGAACTCTGATCCGTGAGTCCGCAACACTAGCCACCAGACTACGATCCGATTCTTTTCTTTTCATCCGTCTGTCCTTGCGCAGGCAGATGAAGAATACAGTTCTGTGTGTGATAATCAATAATAAAAAAATAAATCTGCCGGTAATCTTATTAAATTTTAATTTTCTGTTATATTAAGGTGAGGTGATTAGTCGTAAGCTTCGGACGCCAGTCTGGGGACAGTGAAATATTCCAGTGTATAACGAATATTTCACGTCGACCTTCCCAGAATCGAGCCCAGGGGCGGTAATCTGAATCTTCCCCACCCCCCTAGAGTGGTCGATTTGTGGACTTTTATTTTTTTAATGTGACAACACTTTGCTTCATATATGGCCGCACTGATGATTAAATGTCAAATGATGTATGTAAGGAAAAAAAAAGGATACAGTTTGGTCAATATAACTCAACAAAATGTTTTGGGTAATGTTTAAGATCGCAAAAATGTTCTAAATGAAAATCATAATATCTAAATTTGTTGCAACAGAGAGGGAAAACATTTTTGAGAAGGGAATATGGAAGTCTAGGCATTTACAGGGCTTATGACCATTCATTGGTTGCTTTAAAACCAATAGATCAAAGAGTTGAGAAAATGTGGATGTTTAAACGTAGACAGAATGTTTAATGTTCATAGTGTTTAAAGTAGCCCCGTTAACCAGTCAATGACAGATTGTAGGGCCTGTAAATAACTAGACTTCCATATTCCCTTCTCAAAAATGTTTTCCCTCTCTGTTGCAACAAATTTAGATATTATGATTTGATTGAAATGAAATGATTGAAATCCAGCCAGTCTGCAAACATTTGGACGTACTCAAAACATTGTTGAAAAACATCACATTTGATTTCGCGTGCTCGTATTATTTGACGTTTAATTCTCAGTGCGGCCAGATACGAAGCGAAGTGTAAATGCGTGTAGAAAATAAAAATCCTCAAATTACAACAGGGATGGAGAATACCTTAAATAAGGGAATATGGAAGTCTAGGCATTTACAGGGCTTATGACCTGTCGTCGGCTGGTTTAAGTAGCCAATTTACACACTATGTAACATTCACCATTTTGCCTATGTTTGAACATCCAAATTTCTTCAATTCTTCCATTTGTTGATTTAAGTGAAGTTAAAGAGCTGAAACCTTTATTGTTGTGAAGAGATTCATATGACTGAATTATTTCACATACCTTATTTAAAGTATTCTCCATCCCTGTTGTAATTTGTTAATCTAAATGACTCCCGAGGGGGTGAAATCCAGTCTTTTGTCTTCGAACATTTGGACAAACTCAAATATTGTGATAAAATCCTCAAATTAATCACTCTCTAGGCGGGGGTAGAGAAGATTTAAAATAGCGCCCCTGAACCCGAAGAATGGTATGCGAATGCGCCAACCACTTCAATACGTGGCGGACTCATCTCCACTCGCCGAGGATTGCGCAGATACGCACGTTAGGATTTGCGGCTAGCCGTTGTCGCGTCGTGCGGAGAATGCAGATGCGGAGTTAGTGGCAATGGCGATGATGAAGTAGGATGGTATGATGTAAGGTTGGTCTAACGTTTGCCGTTGTTGTAGGTCATGCTACGCAATGGGGCCTTGAAGGTGGAGGCCGCCTGCTGCTGGATCTGGTAGGCGAGAGGGTGGATCTTGAAGCCGTATAGTCTGCGAACATTCAGATTTTATTTTTTTGCATATAAAAATAATGAGCTTTTTATAAAACATGGTTAAGATGTAAAGAAAAAAAGATACAAAAAATACTGAAAGGAAAAATATAGTGCTATACAATTTCAACAATTGAGTTATAGTCCTTAAAATATAGATTGATTAGAATGACAGTTGTCAGCGAAAGTGACGAAATAACTTTGTAGTAATGTCTAAGGAGTGATTTATATTGACACACGAGAAATCATTTGTATCTGACATGCTAATTTATTTTTTTAATGCAATGCTTGACATATAAATCAACATAAATGTATAAAATCGGCTTTAAAGCAAAACAAAAAAAACTAAAATAAACCTAATTATTAACGACGTTCTTACAAGGTTACATAATTGTGCAAAAATGTTAGAGATGGGACAAATTGATCGAATAAAAAAATAATTCACTTAATGTTGTTCATGAAAAAAGTATAAATGTCTTATTTTTTGGTGAATAATTGTCTTAAACACACTATAATAGGCTTGTTTTTGCGTTTTTATATCAATTTTCAAGAACAGAGTTTCATGTTTGCATGAAAAAACTGATAAAATCAATTTGATCGGTACATGATCAGTGATCAGTAATTTTCCATTACTTTGACAGCTGTCATTTTAATCAAGCTATATTTTAAGGACTATAGTTCAAATTTTTGTAGACAAGAACAGGATTCAACTCCCCAGGAAGCTGTCAATATTGACATATTTATTTAATTTTACAATATGCCCAAGGGGCATTTACAAAAATTATACAGGTTAGTACAAACACAGTAAGTAATAATTAAAAAAATAAACAGCACTTTTTTTTGTGTATACAAATACATGTATATGTAGAAACAAAAAAGCATGCTGCAATGCAAAATACAAAAGTGAAACTTTGCATAGTAAAAAAGAAAAAAATATATGGATATAAGAAAAATGTTAGAATTAAAAAGCAAGTTGTACATTACTTTTGAAGAATTTAAACAAAAAAGGGTATTAACAAATTAATGTTAAAAACAAATAATAAAAATTAGTTTACAGTAAGTATATACAGGATGTTCTTTAAAGCCTGTCACATGAAACACGAAACCACAATGATCAGTATGGGCAAGAAGACATATTAGCATATTTAAAAAAACATTTAGAACAAAGATTTTTTTTAAAATAAAATATTGAAAAAAAACAAATGGTTGCTTACTTCTGCAAGGCAGAAGTGAGGGGAGCGCGGCGTAGTATCAGATTCCCCCCTTCCCCTTCCTCGTTTTTACCCCTGCAGAAGTAAGCAACCATTTGCTTTTTTTGATATTTTATTTATTCGAATTTTATTATTTCTAAAAAAATAATTTGATGTGCCAATACATCTTCTTGCTCATACTGATCATCGTGGTTTCGGATGTGACGGGGTTTAAAGAACACCCTGTATAAGATAATAATATATGAAATATTACAACAGAGACAAATAACATTTAAGAGAAGGTAATATGGAAGTCTAGGCATCTACAGGGCTTATGACCTGTCATTGGCCGGTTTAAGTGGTCACTTTACACACTGTGTAACATTCACCATTCTGCCCATATTTGAACATCTATATTCCTTAAATTCTTCCATCTGTTGATGTTTTTGAAGTTAAAGAGCCGAAACCTTTATTTATGCGGGTGAGATTCATCTGATTGAATTAAATCACCTACATACTAGGCAATGCCTGAAATTGTAATTTTTCAATTTTTATAATTCTTCATGGACCAGGTGGACAACAATATTTTGAGTTTGTCCAAATTTTTGTAGACAAGGGGACTGGATTTAACTCCCTAGGAGGCGGTTAATATTAGCATATTACAACAGAGATGAAGAACATTTAAGAGAAGGTTATATGGAAGTCTAGGCATCTACAGGGCTTATGACCTGTCATTGGCTGGTTTAAGTGGTCAGTTTACACACTGTAACATTTCAATATAATTACAAGTTTTAAATTATTTATTTTTACACTTACGCACCCTCTCCCTCATTCATTCACACATGTACATACACCCTCTCCCTCATTCGTTCACACATACACATGCACACACATGAATACAAACATCACACGCATACAATTACGTAAACTTTTTTCTTGTATATTGTGTATTATTAGATTTACAGTGGATTTTTTAATTGGCTCTAGTGTTGTTACTTTATTTCTACTTATTTTATATGTAAAAGCTGTAAAAATCCCAAATAAAATAATATAAAATAAATTCACCATTCTGCCAACATTTGAACATCTATATTCCTTCAATTCTTCCATCTGTTGATGTTTTTGGAAACTCAAACCAGCCAAAGAAAGGTCACAAGCCCCATAGATGCCTAGACTTCCATATTACCTTCTCTTAAATGTTCTTCATTTCTGTTGTAATATGCTATAAAATTTATTTGAAGCACTGACTGTGGTTATTGTTAAGTTTTTATTTAGATGCAGTTCCTAATTTAATTCTTATTGATTTTTGTGAGTGCCACACTAGAGTATTGTTGCTTTGGTGGGTACTCTTTGTATGATATACAGTCGAACTTGGTCATAACGATCACGGAAATAGCCAGATCTCAGATATAATGAGGAAACATTAGTTGACATTTTAGTTTGGGCTTTTCTCCATACATTTATTCACTTTTATAAAGAGCTTCTTCTCGGACATACCGAACAAAAATATTGTCTAAATTTATTGCAACAGAGAGGGAAAACATTTCTGAGAAGGGAATATGTGAGTCTAGGAGGAGTCTATGGGAGCCAAATACGGCAGCGGCGCGAAGGTAACGGACCGCAATGCATTTGACCGGCCAAAATCGGCCAGTAACCATTTAACCTAACCATAGATTTAACGACTCGTAACGCTACGAACGTTTATAAAACGCAATTATCGGCTGGTATACCAAATATTAGTTAAAAATGGTATCAAGTTAACGAACGGATGTTTATAAAACCGGCCCTTAGTGACAATATGCAATGGTAATTGTATAACTCTACTATGATTAAATACTCTGGTATAACTCTCGCTAAACCAATTTCATACATGTTTAATCTTTCTCTGTCACCTGGTGAGTTTCCATCCTTATGGAAAATAAGTTATATAAGGCCTATTTTTAAATCTGATGTTAGCAATTATAGGCCTATTTCAACATTATCTTGTTTGCCTAAAATGTTCGAAGCTATCACGCTAGCAAAATCACGCCCATGTTTAAGAATATACTGATCGATGAACAGCATGGATTTAGATCTGCCAGATCAACCACCTCTAACCTGGTAGATTATACCCAGGTTATTGTTAAAGCACTTGAGGATGGTCAGCAGATTGACGTTATCTACACAGATTTTTCCAAGGCATTTGATAAAGTAGATCATAAAATTCTCATATATAAATTACATGCCTTGGGAATAAGAGATCCATTACTCTCATTTATTAAATGGTATCTTACTGGTAGGAAACAAAATGTTCGGATAAATAACTATTTGTCAACCAGTGTTGATGTTACATTGGGTGTACCTCAGGGTGCTCATTTGGCACCCCTGCATTTCAATTTGTTTATTAATGATGTTGCTAAATTATTCTCTAACTCTCGCTTTTGGCTCTTCGCGGACGACAACAAAATTCTCAAAATAATTCAAACTTTACAAGACTGTTTTCTTCTTCAATCAGACATTAACTCTTTTAACCAATGGTGTCAATTTATTTTTTTATATTTAGTCAATAAATTAGAACTAAATATTAAAAAATGCAAAATAATGTCATTTCATAGAACAAAACAACAGATTTCCTTCGGGTACCTAATAGAAAACTGCAAAATTGATGTAGTTAACTCTATCAGACATTTAGGAGTTGTTTTGGACTATAAACTAACATACAACGAGCATATAGATAATACAGTAAATAAATCACTGAAATTACTTGGCTTCATTAATAGAATATCCTTTGATTTTACTAATGTCTTGAATAATATGCCTCCGTGGTCTGGTCTCCATTCTAAGTCAATCGCATAAATCACATTGAATCAGTCCAACATCGCTCGCTTCGAAAAGTAGCATAGGTGCTTGGACTAGAGAGAGGTAATTATTCTTATGCTGATATAAAGTCAATGTTAAGTATTTCTGGTCTACAAAAACGTAGAATTAATATTGATTCCATATATATGTTCGGCATACTAAATTGTATAATCGATGTTCCATCATTACCGGGACAAGTAAAATTCAATATTCCGACTCGTAGGTTGAGAAACAATAAAGTACTGTTTATCGATCAGCATGGAACAAACTATGGCCTTAATTCTCCAATGACCCATCTTTGTCGTATTGTTAACTCAAGACAAGATCTGGACTTTTTTGGTTTCAGTTTACAACAATTTAAACGAGCACTAAATAAATAGTCCGTCTCTTATGTTTGTCAATGCTTCTTTTCTTCTTTTTTTAATGTTTTAAATAAATTGTATACATGGAAAATGTTCGTTAATAAATAAATAACGAGTAATGCTTATAACTTAAGTAAGAGCAAGGTTATGAGATTTTTTCGTCTGGAAAATCCAATCATATGCGACTACTCACTGAACGATGAAATATTATCATCTGTGTCTAGTATACGAGATTTAGGTATTATACTTGACACTAAACTTTCTTTTACAATTCATATTGAACATGTTATCAATAAATCCTAAAAACTCCTTGGATTTATTGAAAGAAGCACAACTGACTTCAAAAAGTTAGTTCGCCCGCACCTAGAGTATTCCTCCGTTATCTGGTCTCCATATTATGATGTTCACATCAAGAATATTGAATCAGTTCAACGTCGATTTTTGAGAAAGATAGGCTGGAGGTTGGGCTTATCCAGAGACCAATATACGTATAATATATCTTCTCTTCAAGACAGTCGAAATAAATTCAACCTTCTAGCCTATTTAAAATTCTCAACTCACTTTTTGATGCGCCTGAACTACTGAGCTTAATAAAATTAAATATCCCAACTAGAAACCTCAGAAAAAAATTACTCTTTCATACCGATAACCATAGAACTAACTATGGTTTTCATTCCCCTATGCCCAGAATTCCTAGGTCTGCCAACAAACATAACAGTCTTGATTTCTTTGATAACAAGTTGTCTTCTCTCAAACGACCACTGAATCAAATTCAATTATAAACACCTCTCTCCCTTTCTACTCCCACCAAGTCTACTATTTACCATTGTGTTTTTCTACTTTCCTTTATAATAATTTTCTATGCATAAATATGTCCTTATAAAATTATCTATTGTTATTTACGATTGTTTTTGAAAAAAGTAGCAATTTCAAGCAAGACGGGAGATAGGGTACAGACCTGGGGATAAACTGGTTGATGGGCCTCTTGGGCCGGTACTCGGGGTGCACCATGAACACCATGTGTGGGAAGCCCGTCCCGAAGTAGGCACCGTCCGTGTGGTGGTGGCGGGACGACTTGGGAGTGTACACGTCCATGCACTTGGGGCAGTAGGACTTCACCATGGCCTCGCCCGGGACGTCGGACAGGCCCAGCGGCAGCATGGGCTGGGACTCACAGTACACCCGCGGACAGTGCCCGAACTCTCCCGACTGGTATTTCTCCATCATTTGACCTATTCCCCTGTAAAGAAAATAAAAAACTTAATCTCAATTTTTTTTCTTTATTCTTTTGATTTATTTTTCATGTATTTGGGCCTGAGAGTAATAACGCGCTACCATTTCCCTTTATTGCATGGAATTGTTGTAAATTTTTGGTTTGACAAACATGCAACAAACGGTTTCATCGCTGCATTTGCGATTCCGGCACTCTCTTAATACCCATCCATAATTCCTCTTTCTTCTCTAACTCATATAGTGTCCATGCCGCTCGACTGTGGAATCATCTCCCATCCACCATCAAAGATGTTACTACATTATCTCTGTTTAAATCACGTCTGAAGAAACATCTCCTTTCTCTTCCTTAATTTCTTCTTCTTTCCTCTTTTTTCCCATTGAGTAATAGTTTTGATTTAAGGTAATTAATAAAAAAAAAAGTTTATTTCTATTTTTATACATCTTAAGCTTTTTAATCTATATTTTCTATTAAATATGTTCTGTAACTTGAATTATAAAAATAAAACTATAATTTTATTGGTTGGTTGGAAGAAATTGCCATTTGGCAATAAGCCCGCCGATGTACAGATAACATTATGTACAAAAAGTTAAATAAATAAATATTTCACTGTCTGAGAATATCTAGATATGCTGCGATTGGAGTTCCAACACAGTGCCCTATGCACCATGGGGTGTGGATGGTGAAGTGATGATGATAAGTATATTATGAGGTACTGATGTCTTATCTCTTCTCAAAACTGTATGATACAGGGCCAAAGTGTATCTTTGCAATCGCTTAGAAGAATTTATTTTTTAACTATACGGACATTGTGAAGATATGGCTTCCGTGTCTTGCGATTGTAATCGGAGCCCGGGCATAGGATGAAGTAACTCACTTATTGGTAAGAATATATCGAGCGTGTATGAGGCCATATAACATCTCGGAGGCCTGCTCTATGAGGTCCGAGTGGTTTGGATTGTCTTCTAATTCATCATCTGAAATTATAACAAAATAGTGATCAGTTTTAGGCGTCATTTTGTCAGATATCATCGGTGAGTTGTCCTGACAAAGTGGATCCCGTATGTACGAAACACGCTAACGCGGCTTCCTAAAAATGGGAATATTCCAAAGCTCAGACATTGAAAAAAACCATATAATTTAGCCCAGGGATAGCAAAATAAATTAAAAATCATAAATACATCACTCATTTTACACACATGCGTTCCCCGTCACTGTCCATAACCGACTGAATCTGTTTCACACAAACATCGGCCACAGAACAGCGTCTCTGTCTTCCTTGTTACGAGTTCTATCTTCGTGCTCTCTCTTATACAGATTAATTGCTGTTTTGGAGGACATTCATTTTTTGCGTAGCAAGGATAAATATTTTTTGTATTAAAATCCAGCATAGTTATACAAATTTTACTTTCAAATTCATTGTCAAAATGTCCTTTTGAAGATTACAAAAATACAATTTCATCATCAAGGATCAGTACTCGGACCACTCCTCTATCTCCTGTACACTAAAGATAAAGAAAATATTATTAAAGAATGTGAATTGTGGTCTCACTGCTATGCAGATGATACACAGATTTATTTTTATTGTAAACCGAGCGAGAGAAATGTGTTTGTTAATTTGATTAATGGATGCATTGAGAAAATAAGAAACCGGATGGCTGAAAATAGACTAACACTTAACCCATCTAAAACGGAACAACTATGGATGGCTTCAGCCAGACGGCAGAATTTGATTCAGGATACGGCACTACCCGATGTAAGGAGTACCGCTTTACCCACCGTTAAACTACTGGGAGTCTACCTTAATTCTGACCTTTCTCCTGACGCCCAAATTAGTAGAACAATAAGTTCATGCTTTTACCAGCTGAGACAGATTAAATGCATACGCAAAAATTTGCCAGTTGATACAACCCATCAATTAATAAATGCGTTTGTAGTTTGATTCAATTATTGTAATGGTATCTATGCAGGTCTACCAATAAATAAAATGACTCGCCTACAGTCTGTATTGAATGCCGCAGCAATACTAATTTTTGGAATCTCTAAGTTCAGTCATATCACTCCACTACTTCGGGAATTAAACTGGCTACGCTTTCCACAGAGGGTGGAATACAAACTCTGTTGCCTTATGTATAAGTCACTGCACAACTCTGCTCCAGAATATCTAAGGGAACTCTGCATTCCTGATGAACTAGCTGACAGACGCTTAGATCAGCTACATCTACATCGAAAGGAAAAGTTATTATACCTCTACGCAAACGGCGCACTAAATTCGGCAAACACACATTTGCGGTCGCAGGCCCTACGGCATGGTATGCTCTCCCAGCAGAGGTGCGAGGCTGTGAGAGTGAAGTGATGTTTTGGAAGAAACTTAAAACCCACTTGTTCTTTGAATCATTTGAATAAATCCTTAGCATGTGGTGACAAAGTACATTGTTTTTCTTAAATTAAAAAAGTTAAAATTAAATTTATATCTTTATATAATCACTTTGTAAAGCGCCCTTGAGGTATTATATCACAAAAATGGCGCTAAATAAGTTATCAATAATAATTATGTTTAAAAATAGGAGAGATATATAAAGTCTTGTATTGTATGTAGACTAGTGTGACATCACAGCCACACAAGTAGTATCCTCCAATTTTTGGTAGCATATGCAGCCCTGGTGTAGATAAACAGTACTTAGTAACTATGGGTACGTTCATGTGTCACAACTTTGTAAAATACTTTACTCTATAGGGCACGTCTATGTATTTATTTAACATTCTTCGCGCCATGATATCATTCTACCAATGAATACAATTTCTAAATATGAGCTGTGCATACTTTCCAAAGATAAATAGTTCAAGTACGAGCATTTATCAACAATTAAAATGTATATACAAAATAAATATTGCTTAACTGTTAGTTTAACATCGGTATTATGTCACAATTCCTTAATTGATGTGTTTCGGTGAGCTTATTACACACACAGACGACACGCACCAGTGAAAATCGGTGTCCATTAAACAAGTTTTTTACCTGGTTCGAGATCCAATATCATGTCTAGCGCTTGTCTGTAGTGTGGAACTTGTTCATTGAGGCCCGTGAGGTTAAATTTGTCTTGTATATAGTCTTCATCCACCTAAAAACCAAACAGAAAAATGGAGGACGTGAGGATGTCATCTTAGAAAAATGTGTGACAACAAATTAGCTCAATGTTTACATTACCTCGCAAAAAAATTCATTGCCGCGCAGGCCGCAAAACCAGGAAATCCATGAAACTTCCTCTGAGCTGCTCATCTTTCTGAAAAAATAACAGGTATTGACATACACAAATCATACAATTACAAACGTCGAAAATTAGTTAATTCGTTTATTTGTTTGCAAATCGGACGATTTGTACTCTATATTTAATCCTGTGGGTTCAGAATAGATCCCCGGAGGCGTCGATGTGAATTTTAACGACTAAATCCAGTTAAAAACGTTCGAATTTTGATAAAACTCGCAACCTTTTGGTTCCCTGATTAGCCACGCTTATCGTTACTCCCGAAGAGAGCCGCTAAAGAAGACAGTTGCGCAATGTCAGATTGTACCGGAAAATGTATGTTTTGTAATACGTGAGTCAAAAAAGCAACCGTATCAGTCGCACCAACTTCGACACGAAATTAAATAAAAACGAGGCTAAATGATAACTTTTCGACGTGTTTTGTTGCAATCTTGATGCGTTTTTGAGTTGGTGAACTGTTTGAACGCGTTGGAACGAAACATCCGAAGGGAAAGCTAGAAGGAGAAGAAAGATAAAAATAAAATTGCTTCGCTTGGCTCGTGTCTGTCGGCATTTATAATCTGAAACACCGAAAACCGAGTAAGTATATTAAGTATAATATAACCAGATGAGATATTCGTACTCGTGAGACCACAGGAGCGCTAAATCCGCGTGCTCTTATTTGTTTTACTTGCAACAATCTAATTATATTTGCTCAGAATAACGGATAACATGGCGGACGGTGGTCTTTGATGTTTGTCAACCGCGTTTATTTCGCTCTCTAATTTAGCGTTGTTTTTCAGAACCGTCAATAAAATGTCCAGATTCCGAGAGTGGGACGTCCAGTGCAAGGTTTACGTCGGAAATTTAGGTTCGTCAGTCATCAAACAGGACATTGAATCTTCATTTAGCAAATATGGCCCCTTGAGAAATGTTTGGATCGCGAGAAATCCTCCTGGCTTTGCATTCGTGGAGTATGACGATCCGAGAGACGCCGAAGACGCGGTCAAAGGACTGGACGGAACGTAAGTAAAATTATGTTTTAAATATTCTAAGTGGGCAATTTTCGCGTCGAACATTTTCTGAATAAATATGAGGATTTCTCCTGGCACTGCATTCTTCGACACATTAAAATTGAACAAATTATTTCTCAGTATTGTTAAAATTTAAAACGTAACAAACGAAAAATGTATTTCAGTTCAAAAAGTCAAACTAACACAAAAGGTCACAATGAGAGCTAGACTAGTGAAAATCCTCTGACTGACTGGCGAGCAGTTTGTCTAGAATTTAATCGGAAATGCTATTATATTTATTTAAAGAAAAATACTCGTTTTGCTTTAACGCTACGGTTTGTTACAAATCGATAGTTCTTCAAAGTGGTACAGGCTGGCCTTCGTCACATGTGAAATTGTCTCTCTCGCTAAAATATATTTAGATATGTACCGTCGAGAGTGTTAGAAAAAATCGTATAATCGGTACTCTTTTTATCGTTAAGCTTTTTATGGACACGTGATTTAGCTCCAATTTCTGATAAAATGCTTTTTCAGTGCCCTATAATTATTTTTGACTTAAAAATAAATTATTTCAATCGATATCCGCATAGTTATATAGCAAAGTTCGAGGTTAAATCATGCGGCGTTTTTCAGTCGAGCGACGCATAGAAATTGTGAAAATTCGCTACCAAAATGGCGAGAACTTTACAAAGACAGTTAAAAAATGTCACACATTTTTAAGTCATCATTGTGCACCATCTCGAGCCGCTGTGGAGAATTTAATTAGTAAATTTGAAACTGTTGGCTCCGTTCAGGATGTAAAAGCAGGTGGCCGTCCTCGTATGGGTCGATTGCTTGAAAACTTAGTGGCAATTAGAGAAAGTGTACACGATCTCCTATCCACTTCCATTTGTCTTCGTTGTCGACAATTAAACGTCTCAAAAAGCTTTTTGCAACAAATTTTGATTAGAGACCTGCACATGCACGCTTACAAGATTCATTAACACGACACCTTGAGCCAACAGACCGCGGGCAGCGCCGAACATTCGTCAGTTGGACACTGAAGCATCAACTAGCCGGCAGTGATTTAAAAAAAAAAAAAACATCTTTAGCGACGAGGCACACTTCGAATTTGATGGGTACCGAAAACCCACGAGTGATCCACCGTGTAAGACCGTGTGGTGTGGATTTTGGACTGGCGGAATCATTGCCCCTTATTTTCTTGAGAATGCAACCGGCAATGCAGTTACCGTCAATGGTCTTCATTATGGCGACACGTTAACTAACTTTTTGTGGCCTGCGTCGGATGAAATTGATGTTGGCGACATTTGGTTTCAACAAGATGGTGCATCTGCCATACTGCGGCAGAAACGATGCAGTTCAGGACGAGTTATCTCACGACGGGATGAAGTTAACTGGCCACCGAGATCGTGTGTTCTGACTCTTCTAAACTTTTTCTTTGGGGGTTTCTGAAGGGAATAGTGTATACAAATAATCGAAAATGGAAATTTGTCAATTTATGTTAAAATGTGAGTGAAAATTTAGTGACAAAGCCAAGGTGAACATTTGTCGGTTGTTGTGTTCCACACGTAACCTCCGTGTCCATATTTTACATTGAAAAGAATCCAGACAATTTTTTTTTTTTATTGAAATTTTTTCACATAAGCATGCTTCTAAACAATTTTTTTAATTCCCGCCAAACTGCGAAAGCAGTTTTTTTGCAGGGAGCTCAAAACGGAAATTCGACAATTTATGTCAAAATGTAATGGAAAATTTCTTGAAAAGGGTGAATGTTTGCCAACAAAACCAAGGCGGTCATTTGTCGGATGTTGTGTTCCACATGCTGCCTCCGTGTCCATATTTTACATTGAAAAGAAAACGCCCTTAAAATTCAACAAAGTTTTACTAAAAAATTAAAATTCAAGTTGGTTTTGAGACCCCTTTATTTACAGAGATATAAAAGTTATTAGATGCGATGTGCACTGGCTACGCATCACCGGGAAGGGAGACTTAAGCAAATGGAACATTTAAAAATCGAATTTTTTTTAGGCGTATTTGTGGCAATAGAATTCGCGTAGAGATGTCATCGGGCGGTAACAGGAGAGGCCCCAGAGGCGGCGGTGGAGGTGGCGGAGGAAGGGGTCGCCGCTACTCGAGGTAGGAACCAATTAATTAATTTTTTTAATACATTTATTTCAATTCTGACAACACTAGTGCACACTCATTTTTCAAATCTTGCGTATTGAAAATTCCCATTCCCCAACACATTATTTATGCTGCTAAATTTTTGAGGTTATTTATTATTTATCAGTGTGTTTTGTATTATCTTAGGCAACTATTTTTGTGTATTACTTATTCTGCTGTGATTATTATATTTTCTGATTTCATTCTCAATTGATTTTCCATTGTAATCTATTTAGTTCTCACATGTGTAAGCCTTGTACTATTCAAGTGTTTCTATTTCTTTAAAGGGTGCGATTTTAGAACATTGTTTAGCGAAAAAGGGCCAAAGTATTTTAGTCAAATTGTTATATACATGTTTCCAACTATTGTAAGTATTTTGGATAGATAAATCGTCAAATAATAATGATTTTCTACGGTTGTTGTGTAATTAGAAACAATATATTTCAATCAATAAAGGTCATTTGTGATACTTACCATATTTATGATTAGCAGGAATTTTGTCTGTTTTTTTCTTGTTTTTTCTTCACGCATACGGTACTCTGAATATTATTACTCCTAATATGTAGGATAAAATTGTAAAACACGAAATCACATTGGCATAATCTCATAACATAAAATTTATAATGTATTTTTTATAAAGTAATTGGGAAATATCACATACTACGAATACCGATAAAAATATATGAAATGAATTTAGAATAATTAATTGTATTTTCAAAATCAATATGGATATTGTGGAGAAATGTTTTCATAGATAAATGTGAAAAAGAAATTCAATAAAAACATGTTTGTAGAAAAACGCAACATGTTTGGCCTTGGTTGTTGTGGTGTCAAGATTTGTGATAATGTTTTTATTAAATTTCAATGGCCAGGAACTAATAAACACGAATCGTGACATATTAGGGGCGTGGCCAATGGAATGACCGTTTTTGCGGGAATTCAAAATTACAAATTTAAAAAATATTTTTATGCTACTAATAATTAGCAAAAAAAACTTTTTTACTAGACAGTATTTCATAGGACTTAATTACTTTAAAAATGTTTTTAAAAAAAGTGATTTTTCCTATTATTCAACTAAATTTAAAACATTAATTAACAAATTAATTGATGTGTATTCATGCAGGCGGCCTCCGTGGTGTTAATGGCTAAGACGCTTGGCTCGCACATGGAAGGTTCTGGGTTTGATTCCCAGTGAGAACACAAAAAAATAAGTGGGTTTCTCAAGTCTGGATGTTTTGAATTGTAATTCACCACTGTAATTGGGTCTCCTGGCCTGTTGTGGTGCAAAATTTTACGTTATAGATCATTCCAATCAACTAGATTTATGTGTTAGTGGAGACTTTTGGTTTTGAGTGGGTTTAACATTTTTCTACGTCATAGCTGACGTCCCGGGTTCGATTCCCAACAAGATAGCGATGTAAGAAGGGTAGGTGGACACCAGGACAGGGACAATGGGAGGAGTGGTGAGGAGAGGGCTCGGGGGTCTCTGGCATCGGGGAGCTCGGGCGACCGAGGGCTATAGCGGCTAGGAGCTCCGGCGACAGGGAGCTACGCCGACCGGGCAACCGAGGACCGTAGCGGCTAGGAGCTATATCGACTGGACAACTGAGGGCTATAGCGGTTAGGAGCTCCGTCAGCAGCGAGCTATAGCGACCGGGCAACTGAGGGCTATTGTGGCTAGGAGCTCCGATAACAGGGAGCTATGGCGACTAGGGGCTCTGGCAACTAGAAGCTCTGGCGACGAGGAGTCCCGGCACCGACACTGTACTCAGCATTTTGTATTTTTCAGATATTATTCAATGCCAGATTACCCTCCAATCACTCCCAACCGCTTCTTTCCACCGTGAAACACAATCTCTGGGCGCACACTTCGTGCTTAGCTGAACCTCCTCGCCCACTGCGGGTCCCTGTTGTCTAACAACACATTACCAACCACTACTTCATATTCTCATACTCCGATTCAATTCTCGGTATGATCCCATGTTTTTTGTCTTTTCATAACTATATTTTCTTCTTTGTGTTTTTTTTTTTATTTTAATATTTTATTTCTTATACTAGATGTCACTGATTCTGTTATTTAAAGATGCATAAATCAACCCTCAATTTGTCTTTTGGACTTGTGATTTACCAAATATTCATTCTGCGTACGTACATACATTAATAATCCAATTATTTTCCATTTGTCAGTATCCGCACGGATATTGTAAGCACTGTTAACATTTATCGTAAAAAATATAAATTCATTACATAAAAAATAATATTCAAAATTACAGTTTGAGACAATACTTCGAGAAAGAGACATGTCTGGTAGACATTACTCGTTTAAATGTTTTCCTATTTATTGTTTTAAACTTGCAGTAAAGAAGAGTTCTTCTATACTGTGGGTGATTACTACGACCAGGTGACTTCAAAATCAACATTTGTGAGTTACCAACTAAAAATGCATATTTGTATCCTCTTCCGTAAATGTTATGTCATGCATTAAATCTTGATTTAAATGAATCACCACTCGCCCGTTCTGTTTGTAGCATTCGTGGAGGAAGACACAAAAATGTGTCTTTAGTGGGTAACTCACAACTGCAGAAGTCACCTAGCTATAGTAATTATTTACCCCACGATACGTCTATATGTTATTTTTTTATTTACACTTTGTGTATTACATGATCGATATAGATCGAACAATCAATATTATCCTTTTCATAATTAAATATTTACCGTACATACGGAAAAAGAAAGTAATTATGATTTGCGCTTTGTTTTATTAATATTTGAAGTCTCAAAAAATATGCGCGTGGCGGTGGTGGGTCAGATTAGACCCAGTTTTAAATGTCGCTTTTTAGACATAGGCTGACCAAAATTTGACAAGATCTGGGTATCTCAAGCGACACAAAAAAAGTACATAATAGTGTTTGCAATATGCTCATATCGATGGTCCCTACGCATACTATCAATCTGCATTTGCGAGGTTTACAGGAGAGCAAACACAAAGCTTGATAATTTTTTTAACAAGCTACCAGCTACTGTAGAATTGCCTAACATGTGTCTATTGAAATACAATAGTCGCGTGTCAATTTTTCACTATCTGATAGCTTCTTTAAAGAATACCTTGCCCTCCTGTAAACTTTGCAAAATGCAAATTCAATAGTTTTTTTTAAAAATAAATATTACCGTTCTTATAATTTACCCAAATATTTCAATTTTGCTGTCCATTTTCAGCTAGTTGTAATTGACTCATTATTAGAATATGAAAATCCAGTTGGGATAGAGTAGGGTAAACCTCGGACCTTTGATCCGGGAGTCCGCAACACTATCCGTGTAGGGACCGTCGATGTGGTGCAGAAACGTGGACGGTTAAAGCAGGAGAGCGGGAGAGAAAAGATGCCTTCGAGGTGTGGCTTTGGCGTCGAATGTCGGGGATACAATGAAGAGCCGGAAGAACAAACGTCTTCGTGCTAAAGAAACTTAACGTTAAAGTTCTCCCTATCAGCCGTATGCTCACAATTTATTCGCATAGATGAGCCTTCGAGGAACTGAAGAGAGAGAGAGCAGAGCCGTGAAGGGTGGAGGCGCATTGCGAATAGAAAGGCTGGGGAAAGTAGCAATGATCACGATCCTCAGAACTGAGGAATGACGAAGAACTGGAAAGGCATAGGCTGATTCAATAAGACACGTTTGATAAAGAAATTTTTGTGTTAGATTTGCTATGATTTTGTTCAATAATAATTCAAATTGTCTGGGCGCACTGAAATCCCACCGCATAATACGGCTGTCCGTCAACTATTGGGCTCTGGCCTCTCCTAGAACACACACCGCGCTTCCGATTAGGATTCGGTAGAGATACTTCGGCATTCGTAAACTTTTTTGATTTCACTGAATAAAATCAACATTCTAATATGTCTTTTATTATCTTAAATAAAAGAAGCATTGAAATTATTTTATGAAAAAATTTACTGTTCAAACAAATTTCAAATTCACTAATTAAAATTAATATGCAATATAAAGTAACGGGTTTTGCAATTTTTGTCATTGTTTTCTAAAAACAAGGTTTTTATTTTATTTTATTTTTGCACCACAACAGGCCAGGAGGCCCAATTACAGCGGTGAATTACATCACAGAACACCCAGGCTTGAGAAATTATTTTTTTAAATTTTTGTGTTCTTTTAATTTCTGTCTTCTCACCGCGAATCGAACCCGGAACCTTCCGTCTGCGAGTCAAGCGTCTTGACCACTACACCACGGAGGCTGCCTTATTAATAAAATAAAAATAATTTCAGGATAGTATCTAATATTTTATTTTGTATGATATTAATTTTTATTCCAGTCCAATGGCTAATAGTGCAGAGCAAAAAAAAAGAAAACGTATTTAATTTTTATAGAATAATATACCTACATACTTACTTACTAATTTGCACAGTGATTGAGGAACTTCAGCCCTATGGGAAATGGGATACAAAAAATGTTTGCTTACGCGCGGTAAAAGTTAGAGCATTATATTATACACCTTTTCTTGAAAATGTACGTAAAATGGCTTAAAAATGACTTCTCACGTACTTGATAATTTTGAATACTACTGGGTCTAATCGGACCCGTCTCCGGAGGGAATAATTGAGTGAAATACGTATGGTAGTGGTTGTTTATATATTTGGTAAATCTCCAGTCCAGAATTTAACTTTGAATTAACACTGCATATGTATTATGTATGCACCAGTAATGTCTATAAACAAATAAAACTAGAAGATTTCTAATAAACATTTTGTATACCAGGTGTGGTGGGTATCATTTCCCGTAGACGTAAGATTACATAAGCACATAACTTTGTACAATTTTAATTATCAAAAAAATAACCTACGGTTTTAATTTGCATTTAAATCGTATTTTCTGACCTGTCAAAATAAAAATTAAATGAAACTTGCGTTTCGAATTCATTAAAGTAAAATTCAATAGAAATAAATGTCTTAGTGCTTGGCTGTAGTGCTGAGTGTTTTGCGGCGTGGCGCTTTGCTGCGCCCATGCGGTCTCTATGGACACTACACTTGTTACCGTATGTTTGCACCATGAAATTTATTTAAATCTAATGTACGTAGAGGTTGAATTTAGGATAAATATTGAAAATAACACAATTTTAAAATTATACAAAGTTAATGTTTACACATATTCATTATAAAGGAAGGGAGGGATATTTGTAATTTTAGAAAAGACATTATTTATTTTATTAAATTTCTTAGATTTTCACGGCCGTTCAGATGAACAATGAGGTTTTCTGAGTTATGCCGTGTGTCGTTCGCACTCTTTTCCGACATTTTGGATCCCATTACAGCGTCCGTTATCAAGGGTACATCAACTCCCACGATGGATGCTGCAATGCAATCTGAAATTTTTGAAAATACGGCAATCACACGGAACGTAACACCCAGAAAAAATCGTGCGTGATTCACACCCCCTTTTTTTAAAAATAGGTGCTTAGATTTTTCAAGGTTAATGTTATCAATATGCATCGTCTTTTTTGGGTGATCATGTGTACGTTGGATTCGTTTTGGCTACCGCTGCAAGAACCTTCTTCGGGAGACATAGTTTACCCCGAAGATGGCTCCCATAACAGTAGCCAAAACGAATCCAAACCACATGCGATCACCCAAAAAAGACTATACGTATTGACATTTGTTTTTTGTTGATTTATTATCTTCCTTCCTTTATAATCGACACTCTCCGCCGCAGCGCAATCTTTCCAATAATGTATTTTTATCAACCACATCAGATCCCGCTCCCCGAGGTCGCCGCGAAGGTCAAAGTCTCCGCGGAGGTCGAGGTCGCCCAAGAGGTCGAGGTCGCCGCTCTCCCGCAGCATGTCCAAGGACAGACAGAGCCGGTCCATCTCCAGGGAACGGCGTTAAGGAACGCCCGCACATTCCCATCCCCGAGTTTGCATTATAACACACCCTCACATTTTAAATATTGACCCAGTCCTTGAGTGCTTTTTAATTCGTAAATATCGCTCAAATGTAAGAAATGACCGAGTGAAGATTTCGTTAGCAAATACATCAGCCGACGTCTTGCGCTAATATAATTTATTTGTCAATATCTTTTAATAAAACTCGGTAAAGCTTCGTATTTCTATTCTAGAATACACTTCCGAGTATCACATTTTTTGCAGTGAGTTTTTTTAAATATTTAAAACAGTAATAACAAGCTTTGAATTTGTGCCATTTTTCATATTGGCATTTTAATGCAATAAGTCACAAAATGTTTAGAAAAAAAGTGATATTTCGTGTCCACCCTAGTCAGTTTCGACCTTCAAGTGAGTCATCATATCCCTTTCCACACCAAGTGGTGTGCCATCCAGGAACAAAACATTGCAGTGTAGAATCATTTTTTAAATCAATATTTTACGTCCACCCTTCCAGGAATCGAACCTAGGACCTCGACGAGCACTGTTAGCAAACGCGCCAACCACAACGCAACGAGACGGACTTATAAACGCCGGATTTCCCCATTCGGAATTTTTATCCGAGAGTAGCCGTCGATCCGAAAGCACTCCGCGGATCTAATTCTTAATTCGCTCGGACACAGAAAGCGAGCACTAATTAAATTAGCGAATTTTTACTAGTCATTTCTTGCTGGCGTAGTTTAAGTCCAAGGTGTTCATTGGGTTTAATGTTTGAGTTTTTATTTTTACGTTTTAAAGATGAAATTTTAATTTGCGGTTGTGTAAAAATATGAAGTAGGTACAAAAGTTTGAGTATTACGTGCAATGTTTACTTCCGTTAAATATTTACTCGTAAACAACTCGATTCATTTAGCCACCGAAGGAGTGGATTCAAATAGAGATGGACTTTTCTATTTATGTTAAATAAATATTCCACCGTGTGAAGCACTCAACATTTGCAATGATTCAGTTTATAAAATAAGGGTGCATTTCCGACGTCTACCTTATGTATAAATTTATTGTATCGTGACGTTTTATATTGTCGTTTGATACAAATTTGTATGAATTAATTACTAGTAATCCTTTAAGATGTTTACCTAGCTAGGCAATATGCACCGTATATGCAAAAGAAATAATTAAAAATCTTTTTTTAAGAAATGTAGTTATAAGTGAAATATTAATTAATAAAAACATTTTTGTATGTATATTTGTATGGCACTCAAGACATGTGGATTATCATATTCGTGACATTAATAAATTGTATCTGAAAACTGTTATTTTATTTCAATAATCCTTTTAATGTTTTAGTAGCTTAAGCTTGATTAAATATCTCAGCTAATTAGGTGGTCGTCAGCTTACGGCTGCTCGACTTCACGCTCACAATCCACCTCAGTTGACTCTGCGCTAAGCGAGCAATTTTTAAGCCCTTTTGAAATGTCCACAAAATGAAAATGTCAATTTCTCAGCCCGTAGAAAGGGTGTTGAAAGCAAAAACATGGCAAAACCCGCTCAACAAAAGTGGTAATATACAAGCGAAGGGTACACGGCAAAAACAGACTCATTGCATTTTATGACTTGAGATATTTTTTCGTAAATGTGTTCAAAAGCTATCGAAATGTGGATTTTATCTTATAAATTAAAGAAAAAAATATGGGGTACTGGCAAAAAAAGAAATAATGCGACTTTTGCTTTATTAAATTTGATTTTGTGTGTTCAAAGGAGTTGTTTTTTTTAAATAAGGTGTTGTTTTGTGTTTGTATTTAAAAAAATATTTCATTAAATATATGTAGCCAGTGTCCCGCAAGTAAGGTTTTTATTCTTCTATTTGCTCCTGTAAAATTTAAACTGTGAGACCTTTAAGTGATTATAACAAGAACACAGAAAATGTGACAATCTAAAAAATAATGAATTATAGGATTCCATAAGCCGACTTACAACCAGTTTAGCGGAACTGACTGTGGTTGTAAGTCGACAGTTATTGTAGTGGTAATGCACGCACACTAGTAAAACAATAAATATCTGACCATATCTTTAATTTAAGAATTTAAAAAAAAAAAATAAATAGCAATTTTAACATTGTCAAAACTTTTTTTAATTGGCTAAGGCAACCCCATCCTAACAACCTAACAAGGATGATTTGTGCCATATGGTAAATGTTTAAAAAATAAATTTAAATATATTTCAGTTTAAAATTTTATATAATTTAAAACAATAAATTTAGACAAGTGCAAAACTACTTCTGGGGATAAGACTGACAAGGCACGAGATGAATTTAAGGGAAGGTTTTGTTTAGTGTACAAAGGATATGCATCCCGAATGGGGCATCCAAACAACGCGTGGTCTATGCATTACTCGTCAAAGCCACTCACATCGAGGAATGTCCACAATCTTGATTTTAAACAAATGTTTATTTACAATACAGGAGCCAATCCTCAGTTTGAATATTGGGGACGATTCTTTTAGACAATTTGTAGGCATGATACTAGGGAGAGGTTCAGATGAAATTTTTTGTATCGAATTCCTTTGTTTGAATTTGAGGTTTGTCAAAATCATTCCAACCAAAACTGTCTTTTGATCTGACTGAGTTGGTCGCGATTTTGTGTGTTCAAATTCCATTGAGCGAGGTCGCAACTTCATCAGCCATTTCATTTACCAAGATTCCATGGTGTGACAGTACCCAAGCAATCATTACCTGCCTTCCGCCATTCATAAGATCGAGGAGGTCTTCTTTTATAGAGCATATTATTTGGTTGTCAAGAGAATCTGGGTGGCTTTCCAGAGATCAATTGAATGGAGCTAAGGGTGTCTGAAAGTATATTTACTTTTTGATGAACCAGATTTTTACATAACTTTAGAGCTTTATTTAGAGTATAACATTCGGCCGTAAATACTGAAGAGGGGCTAGGAAATGGGAGTTGATGTAAATGGCCAGTTTGGGAGATGACTACAGAACAGAATTGAAGTCAGATCAGGGTTTTTGAACCCGTCAGTAAAAATTTGAAGATGATTGAGAACTAACAATTTAATTAAATAATTGATTGGTAACTGTGAGCGAATCCCAAGAATATTTCCGTAGGCTTATATTAAGGACGCAATTTGGTTCAAATGTAACGGCTTTATATGGAATTGAACACAAGGGAAGATTTTTTGTGTTTTTGGTTGGGAGATTCTTAGAAATAATAGAGTCAAAACTTCTTCAGAACATTGCCAACACTTTATTTTATTGAAAAATCAATGTAGTACTAAAAAAAAAACAAATTAGTCAATGTTTTTTAGGGAAAAAGTAATAAAACAACCATAGAGGACCAATTATAAAAAATCACCTCGTTGGAGGTTGGCAACACTGGTTTTGTACAATTTCGCAACCTCTTTAACTGCCCCATTAAATATAATGCTTTCAAACAGGACCCCTATATTATAAGTAAAAAATACTGTAAAATTTTTGAAACACGCTAATGATTCAAATACTTTGATATATCATTTACAAGAATACTTCTAAAGTAATTATCATCTTCCGTGATTGTTTCCATGATGTCAAAGTGGTCCATCTTGTCTCTAATCTCGAAATGGATGTTTTCCACTTTGCCACTCTCCATGAGCATATCGTAGAAGTCTCTCGACTGCTTTTTGAAGGTGTAGCTGTCGTCTTCTCCAGCGAGGATGTAGAGACGGAAGGAGAAATCCGACAGGTGGTAATAGTTGTCGAAATGAGGGGATAGCTGTTTGGCGTCTTCCAGTTTTAGGTTGAGGCAGTCGTTGACGGATGTGTGGATGATGCTAGTCAGGTCGTAAATCCCGGAGACGAGGATAGCCCCCTTTAGCTGGTCCATGTTGGGTACGGAGGTGATAAATGACTCGTTGCTGAGCATCTTGGCTATCAGGTGAGCTCCAGCAGAATGGCCGGCAAAGTAAACTCCCCTGTAACAAAAGGTCACAGTTATTTATGATTTTTTAAACCTATTCTTAGGGTACTATCACTCGGCAGGAATAACGGATTTAACCTACTCTACAAATAAAAGATTTTTTAAAGATTCTCCTAGTGTTTATGTAAGCCCTTTTTATGAATATTTTCATTCATTATTTTCGTTTGAAAAATAAGGTATTTCGAAAACGATCGTTTCGTAAATTGGTAATAAATTTTGTCACAGAAGTTCACGAGTAATGCATTCGTTTTAATGTTGGTAATGCCACAGGCCGCAGAAAGAAATATAAGGAGAGTTGTCTATGCATATTATCTTAAGCCCCCCTTTACCCACTCCACACTCCAGTTCCAGGTACCGACGGATGAAAGTAAAAACGGATTACATCTTACATATTTCTTTTATTATTTTATGGTTTTCAATCTCTTCTAAATGAATTCAATTTATCATGAAAATTATAAATCACAACTCATAACGTTTGATAATCGACAGGACGCCATAAATGTAAACAAACAACAAATAGAAAAAGGAAGCTATATACAATACTCTATAAAATCCATAGACATTGATGAAAAAAAATCCGATGAAGTCACAAATTGTTAGTTTTTGGCACCATTCAAATTACTAAAATTTAATCCTTCATATCTCCCTTATTTCTTAACAGATTTTAATAAGAATAGTACCGATCGGCTTGTGAATTTTTAGATTAATTTATTAGCTAATAAAAAATCCATGATAATTGCCCATTGGTTACCGACGAAGATACTTAGAATTTTCATACAAATATACACATTTTTGTTCATAAATATCGATTTCACTTTATACCGATGATGATAGTGTTTGTAATCGCGGCACAGGTCTTTAAAGAGCCCGGCTACTGTGTGGCTGTGGCAGTTTTGGAGGTGAGGCTCAGCCTCACTAAAAAATCATACTCCACATGTTGACAATGCAGCGTGTTAAATAAAAAAATATATCATACTAAAAACAACCCAATTCCCTTGTCCAAAGTACAGTTTTTTGCAACGCGCGTTAAATCCGCATGACATTATCAGTCTAGTCGCAGTCCTTCAGACAACACGTGCTGCAAGCAAAAGCCATCTTCATTTATTATATATACAGGGTGTTCTTTAAACCCTGTCACATCCGAAACCACAATGATCAGTATGAACAAGAAGACATATTGATACATTAAAATATTTTTTTAGAACGACTAAAATCATAAAAAATAAAATATAGAAAAAAAACAAATGGTTGCTCACTTCTGCTGGGGAGAAACGAGAAGGGGGGAGTCTGATTTGCACGGCTGCGCCCCCCTCGCTTCTCCCCTGCAGAAGTAAGCAACCACCTGTTTTTTTTCTATATTTTATTTTTGAAGATTTTAGTCGTTCTAAAAAAATATTTTAATGTGCCAATATGTCTTCTTTTAACTGTTTTTTTTTTAAATTTAGTAACATACTATCGGTAATCAATATTGATTATTTAAGTCTAGCAGTAATGGAGTATAAAATATATTGTAGCTTCACTAGGAATATCGAACTAAAACCGCTACTGCTCTGTGGAGGGTGAGAGTTCTCATTTTGCTAAATCTCCCCCTCCAAGCCGCGATCCATAAAGAATCGGGCTATTAGGAGCCGAGCTCTCTAACATCTTCAGGTTTAACCAGCGGTGCCCCGACAATGCAGCTTCTTTTATGATTTAATGCATCGTATTCGTGTAGAATGTGTATAGGTGTTTCCTCATCTGCATTGCAAAATCTACATCTTGGAAGTTTCAGAAAGGTTCATACTAGTGAGGTATTTATTATATGGGATAACCCTCGATTGATTTCGGCTGAGCTTTATTAGGTCGAAAGCAAACCTTTGCGAGTACCTTTTTATTAGTTCCTTTGCGTAGTGCTAACCAGGTACTGAGATGACTATTTAAATGTTTATTTTCTCATCTTTTATCTTCTTATCTTTTAACTTGTAATTAGGATATCTGATTAAATTGGACGATTGATATGGAATGTTTCCTGGAAGCTACATTATTTTGATGAAATTATATAAAATGACAACTTATGACTGAAATCTCCATGATACCAAAACGCATACCTTTTAATATTGTTCTCAACTCACTTTGATTTCCGTTTCTCGGCGTAGTCAAACACGAACCTAGCCGCTCTCTCAATTTGCTGAACGATATCAAATAGTGTCACTTTGGGACACAGATCGTATCCCACAATGACGGTCTTTATTCCCGACTTGTAGAGGGGCCCAGCGGGGTACCGAGACTGCGGCCGAGAGAGTTCTTGCCAGTAGCCCCCGTGGACGAATACCAAGATTGGAGCATCTGAAAAAATCATCTGAATAGAAACTTCGCTTCCTCTAATTTCATACATTTAGGGCATATTTTTGTTCATTTTACGCTGGTGTCTCTCGGAACAGAACCTCGGCGTAAAACTGACATAAACCCAGTAATTATAGTGGACGTAAGCATGCATGCCGCCGATTGCGATTTTTTTTTTACAAAACACTCAGTTTATCCTGAAGATGGCTCCTGCAATGGCAGCCAATACTTCGAAACGAATCCAACTTACACCCAAAAAAGATTCATATTTATAACAGCAACCGTAAAAACCCACGAACCCATTTAATCTACGCACCTATATAAAAAAGTATTTTGTTTTTGGCAATTGAAGGGAAAAAAAATAAACTTACTGTTCTGCAGAATAGTATGAGAGTAATTTTGAGAAAAAATAAATACACTAGAATAAAGTTGATGCTGAAACACGCAAAAATTATGACACCACGTCAACTAATATATTTTAATGTAATGTTTTTTGTTCATAAAATGATTGATGGTTATACCTCAAAAGAGTTGACTCAAAAGGTTTTTTCTAATCAATGTGAACATGTATATAAAACAATAAATAAACATGAAGTAAGACTACCATTTCGTAGGAAAACAAATACACAGAACTCGTTGATGCACCGAGCTGTACAGTTATATTATAAGGAAATACCATTAGAAATAAGAGAGCAAAAAAATATTATTTCATTTAAATATCAGTTAAAAAAACATGTGTTTAGCAGATAAGTTAGTTTTTAAAAAGTAATCTTATTCGTGTTAGCTTTATAGAAGTTTGCTTTTTAAGTGTATGTTTATTGTTTAGAAATGTTAATAATTAGTATATGTTTTAATAATAATTAGATATAAGTTAAAATTAGGACATTCATTCATTCATTCATGTTTGTACTATTTTAAGACAAAAAAAAAAAAGGTTCCAGTGTTCATTAAAGATTATTCACTATCATATCATATTATGTATATGCCAAGTAAGTAAAAGAGTGATGTAGGGAACATTAAAAATGAATATCATAATTATATTATGCATTCTAAAATAAGTGTTCAAATTTTTTTTAATTAACTTTTTGTAGCGTATAATTATTTCAAAACCGCGTAATCGGTTTACTTAGGCACTTACAGGGTTGGGTGGAAGGGGTAAGCCAAACAAAGTATTTTATTTATTTTATGGTCACCCACTCAGTTATATTGTTAATTTAAAGTATGCATGATCGAAATATTGTCAAGTTATGACAAAATGTATCGGCTTACCTTCAGGTAAATCAGTTCCAAGTATATCCAGTTTTTGATTATCTGTATCGCCATAGGGAATATCTAGTTCAAATTCTAGTTGCGTCAGGATCTCACAGCTCACTAAAATCATAACTTTATTTTTGTGTGTATATATTTAATCAAACATAATAATTATAAAAGGAAATATACATTATAATTTGCTCTCCACCAGAAGGACAATTGCTGACATCACTCTAATGCACACAGTGATATGCACCATAATAGATTGCCCAAAATTACTGCCCCTGATAAACTTTCCTGTACCCCCAAGGACCACCAGACTCCGACACATGTTCCAGTGCGAGCAAAATAGTCAAACTTTACCCACCATTCTCCCCTCCCCTGGTGAGCATCCACAGAGCAGCTAATAGTTATGCTGAGCTATTGGAGTTGCTCCACACCACTCCTGCTGCTATCGAATGAGCTATCCTATCCATCGAATGACCATCCCCTCAATTCTCCCCTTTTTAATGTGTTTCTCTTTTCATCTTTACTTTATTTCCCTTTCCTATTTTTTAGAATGAATTACATGTTAAGTGTAAAAGTTATGATTTTCTTTTTGTTATTTTCTATAATACTTTATGTACTTTTCACTGAATATTGTAAGAGCCCTCTGGGCGTTTATTAAATAAAAAAATATTTGGCCGTATTTGAATTTTCGAAATTTCAGTGATGGGGTTTGGTCGTGAGTCGTGACCAACATTGTCACTGGTGCGAGATCAAACAAATTTTTATGTTATATTTAAGTGAAAGCAGGGGTTGTCAATCATGATTTTGTATAATTATGGAATAAACGATTCAATTAATTAATAAATCAATTGGGCTCTTGGCCTCATAGAGTTAGGGATGCATTTTTTTTTTGTAATATGTATGAATAAAGTTTAAAAAATTATATTGCATTTCCATAAGAGACATCGATCTATTAATTATACACAGTTCTGCTCTCTAATGAAGAACATCACTTCACTGTCCTAAGACCAAAGCTCTTTTAATTTTTTCATTCTGCGTGCTGTGATAGATTTCCGGTTTACGGAAAGCCAATTCACCAATCAGCAGAACTCACCGAAGAAAACTTGCGATGTCACACGCAGAGTAATTTTAAAACTTTTGAAAATCATAGCGCTGATAATACTGTACATAATTTATTTTTTTAAATTTTAGCTTAGTTTGATAGTCTAAATAAAAAAAACCACTGAACTTCTTCATTCTTGTTATATCTGATAATTATGACATGGCGTCAGGACTAAACAAGTATTGAAGACACCGAGGACGATAGCAGGCAGAACTAGCAGGGAACACCAGAATAAGAGAGGTGTGAGGCTCAGGACATTGTGAGATGGAGTAGACAGCAAAGGAAGGACTGTTACGGTCATGTCCAAAGAATGGACACCACCAGACTCCCTTATATTGTACTACATCAGCCTCACGGAATTCATCCTTGTCAAAGACCTCCCAGAAGATGGTCGGACGTAGCAAGGAAGAAGATATGTGATATACTGAACAGTTTATAAATAGAAAGTTGTAACTTAAATAAAAAATAGAGTGTTTGAATGTTTAATAAGGTGATACTGCCTGTCGGTGAATTATTTCTATGAATTTTTTTTGTTACACACATAAGCAAAATTTATTCAAGATTTGAATGGACGGTACCTATTCGAAACAAGATTATCAATAAAGAAAATAAAACAATATTTTTTAATAACAAATTTTATTAAAATAACATGATTAGAGTGAAAGTAGCATTACGAGTGTTTTATACTTCGTTCTGTGAGGTAATCTAATAGTTTTAATGGATCGATGGACATAAAGATTTCCTCTTTGCAAACGGGTTCAGTCTTAACAATTGTCGAAACAGATTCCTGCTTCACCTTCTGCTCGTACATATCACTGTACAGCTTGTACGCATTTTTTATTTCTTTACAAACTCGCATGCTTCTCTCTTTAATCGGGTCGATTCTTGCAAAACCTTCCATGAGCTTTTCCGCGATGGAAAAAAGATCTTCCAAATCTTTTGTTTTCATTTCTTTTAATTCGCCAGCTTCGTCGTCGCTTGTTTCATCATGCTCCTCGGAATTTTCATCCAAATCAAATTCTTGTTTTGTTTCTCGGTGCGATTTAAGGAAATTTGTTATTTCAGGTATGGTCCATTCGCTTATATTTGATTTCTTGGCCAAATTGACGATTTCCATAATCTGTTCAGAAGGCGATGCGACTTCCTTGAAATTGACAACAGCTTCATTCCAGATTTTGTGCCACAACCCGTTGATCGTGTTCTGGGGTATTTCTTCCCAAGCCTCGGAGATGTTTTCTATCGCATTCATAATGTCATAACCATTCCAATATTTATGCATCTGTTTGGGAATTATTTGTTGTTTTAATTTAGTAAGCTGTATTCGCAAATAGTGTGCCCTGAAAATATCGAGGACTCCCTGATTCATCGGCTGTATTTTTTTCATCGCTTCCGATGGGTAGTAAACTACTTTTATATTTTGATAAAGCCCGTCCAGATTTGGCGGGTGATTACAACACGTTTCTAAGACAACTAACGCTTTGTTTTGTATTTTTTTCTGCGAGCAATAAGTCTCCAGTGCGGGTTTAAAGTAGTTTAGAAACCAGTCTTGGAACAGTACCGGTGTGACTCGAGATCTCCTGTTAGCTAGCCATACAACAGGCAGTCGGGTTTTCGCAAATCCTCTGAGTTCCGGCGGATTTTCCGAGTGATAAACTAGCGCAGGTTTGAGTTTAAAATCTCCTGCGGCATTAGCCCCCATGACAAGCGCCACGCGGCTATTCGCGGATGAGTAATCTAGTAAATGATTGGTCGGCAACCTTTTCCAATAAAAATCTGTCTCGCAGATGTTGAAGACTTGTTTGGAAGTGAAGGATCCTTCTTTTACAGCGTCTTTTAAAGCTTGGAGAGTAGATTCATAAGGTTCTTTTGTTTTTTTAGGTGTACTTAAAAGTTTTGGCGGGGTTTTGAGATGTACTTTTGAGCGTTTTATGAAGTTGTAAAGCCACCCTTTGCTGGCGCTGAATTTGAATTTATTGTGGCACCCATTCGCTTTGGAGATTTCTTCATGAATTGACTTTGCCTTATTCCTAATTTCAGACTGTTTGAGAAGATTTCCTTTCGATACATGTTTGTTTATCCAGATAGTGAGAGCACCCTCCATTTTTAATTTAGTCAGGTATTGTATATTACCGATATTAGTTGATGGGGTTTTAGTGGATGTTTTCTTTGCATGTTCACTAATTTTGTGTCTGTTTTTAATAACAGAGCGTATTGTAGTAACTGGGTACCCGAACTGACTGCTTAATTGAAATGCTCTGATACCAGATTCATACAGTTGAACAATTGCGAACTTTTGTTCCAAAGGAACAAAATTTTTCTTCGGTTTAGAGGCAGACATTTTACGTAAAATGCAAATATAATGTATTAAATTACAGTTTTTATACAATCCGTAATTGATGGGACTTTAAAAAAAATATATATTATTCTTAATGACATATTTCTCACATTTTACTGACGAAAACCGGGTAGTACAAAAAATAAACTTTAAATCGGTTGCGCATCACACAACGTTTGTAAAAGTTGAAAATGTGAATTCAAAACAAATGGCCATGAAATTATTCGTAGATCACATCCATAAAAATTAAATATTTTACTTTTAAAAAATGCACGGTGAGAACCGGCACACAAAATCTAAACAAAAACAAACGTCAAATTTGAACTTCGTTACCGTTTCGTGGTTATGAGTTCATGTTCATGATACTAACTTCATGGTTATCGTTTTACCATAGATTGGAGATAGATTTTATTAACAATAGACATTTTTGATAAATATGAAAAGTATGACTTACTGACATGCGGTTTTTAAAATCAAATGTGTAGGTGCACCATTTTATACTTGAATCTTGTTAATTATGTTCAGTTTACCCTTTTAAAAATACCCACCTTTCTCAGCATGCTGTACGTGATACTGTATAACCTGGTCTCTGTGTGAAAATCGTTTGGACCACATACTAGGGGAAAACTCTTTCTCGAGATTTATTTCACAGTCGGCCGCCATTTTGATCTTAGATTACTGAAAAAAATGTGTATTTTCTTTTTAAAAATATGCATAATATATTAGGCATTTATTTTACATTTAAGCTAATTTATTAGTGTCGGCCTCGTGGTGTAGTGGTTAGCGCATTCACCTACCATGCAAGAGGTCTCGGGTTTGATTCCCGACATGGTTGTCATGAAATATTTATTTAAAAAGGTTTTTTTACAAATTTCATCGTCCCTGGATCGGAACGTGAAACGTAAGACTGATCATCTTACTTTCATGTAACAAAAATGATCAAGATATGCTGCGATTTGTATACCTATACAGTTCCCTATGAACCATTAGGTGCGGAAAGGAAATGCTGATGATGACTTTATTAGTAGGTATCCTCCTGTATACTAAAATTCAATAGCGGGGGTGCGTTACTACATAAAGACAGGAAAAAATGACAATCGCTATACTCTTTCTTATCCGTAAAAATTCTTCAGTTTTACATTTGGAGTTTTGAAATATAAAAAAACGCAAGTTTTGAATACAATAAGGAAAATAAATACATCGAAAAATATTATGGGAAAAAAAAGAGTTTTATTTTATTGTGAATTATTATTACCCCAACTTAGAAATTTCAATTGGATAGGTACTAATTTAAATTAATTTTGTATATATATTTAGCACTTTATATACATATACAATATATATATATGTAAGGGCGGGCATATTGCCTGAAGGCAATTTCTTCCTACCTACCCAAACCGTTCAGTTTGAGAAAATTACAAATACATGAACATATTGAATCTTACAATTTTATACAAAAATTTAAAACAAAGATCAACAAAATAAAAATATTTAAAAAAAATAACACTATACTATGAAGAGAGGAGAGGGAAGGGGAAGAAAAGAAGAAGGATCAAGAAACAATTTAATTTTATTTATTTATTTCTTTTATAACATATCATCATCATCATTCCCTTTCCCCATCTAATGGTGCATAGGGCACTGTATTAGTACACCAATCGCAGCGTATCTAGATTTTTTGTTACATGAAGGTTAGATGAACAGTCTTACGCTTCAGGTACCAGTCCATGAACATTTTTTTATTACATTTTAAGAATGATTTTTTGCACCACAGCAGGTCAGGAGGCTCAATTACAGCGGTGAACTACAACACAGAACACCCAGGCTTGAGAAAAATCAAATGTTATTTTTGTGCTCTCACCGGGAATCGAACCCGGAGCCTTCCGTGCGTAAGTCAAGTGTCTTAACCACTACAAGGCCGCCATATAACATATAGTTCACTTTTAACATTTTTATGATATTTGTTTTTTGCCATAAAAAATAATAACACTGGACACATTCACCACGGCGCGGCACCGTACCGCGGCACGGCGCACTATGGAAAATAAAGGTCAGTTTCGGATCAAAAGCCAACAACTCTTTTATTTTTAGAAGTGTGTTAAAAAAAAATATACTTTGGACTGTGTCCAATAATTCCCCCACTATGCCTCACTTTTTCCGCGCGCATTCGTGAAGTCGCCGAGTAATGTTGCACGATGGGAAAAAATATAATTATAACACAAATGTAAGGTAAAAAAAAGCAATCTGTAAATTTCTCTAAAATTTTATTGTGCACGCGGAAACATTGATTGACACTACAGAGTAGATAAGTAAAGGGTCATTTAATAAGAGTAATTGAATTAATGAACTTTAAGCTTAAAATATAAAACAAATTTTATTTGTCATAAAACGGATATTTTAATATCACGTTAAATAATATTTGATGTTTTAAAGATATTGTCGGTCAAATGTCCACGATAGAGTTGTTTCATCCAAGATCCAGTTTTCATTAGTTCTCTCATTAGATGAGCAAAGTAGGGTAAAAAAATTACTACCCTGGCAACACTAACGAAATGTCCATTTTGTTTCTTCGATAATCTGACAGATGGAAAAATAATTCAGTTTTTAAGTAATGCATTTGTTACATACACATTCATTTGCTAGTTACGCATGAAATGTGATTTCATCCTATTTTTTTAAGATCCTAGCAGTATTTCTACACTTTAAAAGGACAAAACACGGCATGGGTAAATTCGAATCAGGAGTTGCGTACTGAGCGACGTCTGCAAAGAAACTAATGGGTCAAAACGTAAACCTACTCATTTATGAGTAGTTTAGTCGCCTTCTGTTTGATGTGCGTATACGATTTCTGGACTATTCTTAATTCTATGCTTAAAGGCTTCAAATTAAATAAATTTTTGAACGATATTTTCAATTTCATACGATGATGACAAATAAAATAAAATGACAAATACCTATCAATAATATCAATAAATGATTCAATAATGAATAACAAACTAATTAAAAAATATTTTTCATAAATGGTCTACATTTGAAACCGCCACAGATAGGTAGCGGTTTTTGGTTTTCTGATTTTTATCACATTTTTCATAATAACTTCGTGATTGGCAAATTTTGGCAGATAATTTTTATAAATGTTTTTTATGAATGCCTACGTAACGCGGCCTATGTCAACTTGGCGGCCCTTCCTGGGGCCTTTCGATATAATTTTAGCATTAATTATTAATTATTAATTACATAATAAAAATAAAATTGAAATAAAGCAAAGATTTGTAGTAACGAGAGTTAAAAGACTATCACAGAGTGTTGATTTTCTCGATTTTTATTCAAATGCCTATAATTAAAAAAATACAAGACTTAGATTTTTTTTACATTTTTCTCACAACTAGCATGACTTATCATCCGTTTCCGGCTTGACGTCAACTTCTGGGACACCCTATTTATAATACTTTATATCCAATCCTCCTAAGTTTATCCTAAGAAATTAATTATGAAAGTGATGAAGTGAACAGATTTAAAATGGTATCCGTAAAAAAAAACAGTTTGTGGGGTTGAAATAAAATGTATTATTTTTACTTAATTTAAAATTCTAACATTATTTTATAGTTTGACTCTTAAACTATTTAAAAAATATATTGAAATGTGTCCGTAGCAACATTGGTAAAAATCACTTATGATATGCCGTTGTTCTACCATTTTGATAATGAAGCCGTATAAATGTTATACTGCCATACTCACTTCGATATTCAATATGCGCTCTAAGTATTAAATTACAATATTGGTAATAATATAGCAACCTAAACTATTAATAACAACATAGACTGGAACCTCTTTTTACATGGGGAATACGTTCCACACAGTACCGTGTAAAAAACTTTTACTAAAAAATAACAATGCTGGATAGGTCCTTGCATAAAAATAAATTAGGCATTAAAAAAAAAGAAATTGTTTGTTTTTTATTGTACCTGTTAGAGATGAAACGGATATCCGCTAACTTTTTGGTATCCGGCCTGATTTTAATTTTACTGCCCTGCCGGATGCCGGATAGTAGCTCAATATCCGGCGGACACCTAATATTCATTTAACTTAGAAAATTTCATGAAATCAACGCCACTAAATTGATCCATTGATATCGACCGTGTTTGAATAAAATTAAGTAAACCTTTTTATTCGAAAAACAGACTTTTCACCATAAAAACGATCGCCAGTGTTCAGAATATACCACAGAAAAAGAATTTAACATAAAGCAAATAAATAATGTTTATAAAAAAATAAATATATATTTTATGGGGTAAACAAACAGAATGTACAAATTTCACCCCAAACCCAAAAAAATGTTTACACTTAAGATATTAATAAAAGTGATGTTAGATAGAACAAGAATGTAAAAGATAAGAAATGAAAAAAATGTTACATATTTAATAATAAAATTAATTGATTATCTTAATATTTCTATGACTTTTGACTGAAATTGTCATAAAAAATATCAACTTCTGTAAATCTCGGGTAGTCGACATGAATAAATATTTTTTTGTTGAACCTTTTTTTCTATTAACACTAACATTACAGTAAGGTGACCAAATAGGAGTACAGTATTCTAGCTGGGGACAAACAAATGTTTTATGAAGTTTTTCATATGTCTCTGCATGTTAAAATGGTTTCGATACCTTCACGATAAGTCCGACCATTTAAATGTTTTTTTCAGGACTGATTCAATATTTATGTAAAAATATAAGTGAAACTACCCAACACCATTATATTTATAATAAATAAACTTATAACCCATATTGATATGCAACACACTAATCGATAAGTAATCATTATTTTTTTGTTTTTAACAATGTGTCGGCCTCGTGGTGTAATGATTAGCGTGTTTGCCTACCATGCAAGAGGTCTTGGGTTCGATTACCGACATGGTTGAATTGAAATTGGCGGCCTCCGTGGTGTAGTGGTCAAGACGCTTGACTCACGCACGGAAGGTTCCGGGTTCGGTTCCCGGTGAGAACACAAACATTAAAATATGATTTTTTCTGAAGCCTGGTTGTTCTGTAATGTAATTCACCACTGTAATTGGGCCTCCTGGCCTATTGTGGTGAAAAAATAAATGAAATGAAATGAAAATGAAATGAAATATTTATTTAAAAGGGTGTTTTCACACTAGAATATTTCATAGTTCCTGGACTGGTATCTGAAGCGTAAGACTGATCATCTTACCTTCATGTAACAAAAAATGATCAAGATACGCTGCGATTTGTTTACCAATGCAGTGCCCTATGCACCATTAGGTGCGGAAAGGGAATAATGATGATGATTTGAGAAATTCTAGTACCGGGATATTATTATTGTTCATTAGACAATGAGCCTGATATCCGGCTTAGGGGCTTGCCGGATATCCCGCATCCGGTATCCGGCTAAACCACTATCCGTTTAACATGACATCAGAATACTTAAAAAATCGAATCAAATATTATTCACCCATACTAATCATATAATCGCCAAGTAAAAGAGCGATGTAGGCATAACGCATTGTTAAATTAAAGTTAAAAAAAAAAAAGATTCAATTTTTGGACAGTGTTATTGAAATCGTGTAAAACGAGGTTCCAGTGTATTATGTTTTTAATTTATTTGTATTATTGAAAATATTTACAAAAAAATATATAGCGATACAGATGAAAAGAAATATAAATAAAATGAGGAAAAAAGCTATAAATATATTTTTACCGTTAAGTTAAGTTACAGTTTTAAGTTATAGAAAAAATCATGTTTATTTTATTTTAATTATTACTTTTTCTCATAAAAAAACACGCAAGTAATAGAATTTATACAATGGTTTCAATATGGCGGTAGAATCGGTAAATACATATATGTATACAGGGTGTTCATTAAACCCTGTCATATCCGAAACCACGGTGATCAGTATGAGCAAGAAGACCTATTAGCACATTAAAATATTTTTTTAGAACAAATAAAATTTAAAAAATTAAAATATAAAAAAAAGCAAATAGTTTCTTACTTCTGCAAGGGTGAAACGAGGAGGGGGTAGGGGGGAGTCTGATCTGCGCCGCGCTCCCCTCACTTCTCCGGTGCAGAAATAAGCAACCATTTGATTTTTGAAATATTTTAATTTTAAAAAAAATCTATGTTCTAAATATTTTTTTAAATATGCCATTATGTCTTCTTGCCTATAGTGATCATCGTGGTTTCGGATGTGACAGGGTTTAAAGAACATCCTGTATATACATACTCAATTACAAGATGAATTCAGAAATCACCCAACAATTTAATTATTACTAAAATACAGATGTCAGCCTCGTCGTGTAGTGGTCAGCGCATTTGCCTACGATGCCATAGGTCTCGGGTTTGATTTCCGACATGGTTGGCATGAAATATTGACTTAAAACGGTGTTTTTACACAAGGATATTTCACAGTCCCTGTACTGACACCTGAAGCGTAGGACTAATTATCTTACCTTACTTATAGAACAGTGCCGCGGATCGGAGTTAATAATGTGTTGGATTTGATTTTAATAACCGTTTTTTCTGTCTCCTGTAAAAAGTTGATTTAGTAGATTGGCGCCATTGGCGGTAATGGACGCCGACGGACGATGTAGAAAAATAACTTTTAAATTGAAAACAATCTTACCGTTTTGTTCCAAATTTAAATTAGTGCCAAGGTCAACTCCTGGAACTCAAGTAGGAAAACACAGTTTTGAGATTTTTAAATGTTACGTTTTTAAAGTAGAAATTAAGAAAGATATTTCAGTCACTAAGCTAACGACGATACTAAAGTTATACGGGATATAAATAAAATATAAGAGAAACGCAGAGTTCAGGGATTTCGTAATCTATATTTGATCGTGTGATATTAATATAATTAGAAGAGCTGTTTCCGCGTATTGATAAAATTGAATAAGACTAGACAAAATAAAATGTCGGTATCACCCTCTGACGTATGTATGACAGCGTGTATAGTAAACCCTATTACATCCGAAACCACAATGATCGGTATGAGGTATGGCCGGTATGGGCAAGAAAACAAATTATTGGCAGGTTAGGTATATACTAGTATGTATATGTAATCTGTGAGTTAGGTTAAGTTAGCAATCAGAGCGATATCATTTCTATTAAATATATATATTTGGTTTTAAACTCAGAGTAATAATGCGTAACCTAGAGAGGAGCCCAAACGTAGGAAAACCATTCTATGACTATTGGGTATTAAGTTAGCTACAGTTCGCAGCAAAACAATGGGCCGTACTGAGGTCGAGAATTGCCAAATGGATATTAATTTGCATTGTAATTACTTTTAAATATGTACCCGTGCATTTATCATTGCAGGGTTATTCCAATCTATTTTTCTATAATTCGCCTGTAGTTATTTTATAAAACTGAAAATACGTGTTTGTGTTTATCTTTTTATTTATTTATTCATTTTATTCACAATATATTTGTGTCATATTTATTGAGACATAAATAACAACTCCATTGAACCAAAGCCCTGTGTTGAGTTTGTTTGTTTGTCCGTCACATCTCCGAAATGGCGAGTCGTAGAGGCCTGAAATTTGGACACGTCATTTTAGATGCGATTTCAAGGTTAACGTTGCTATTTTCGAGTAAAATTTTAATCAACCTCTACTCGATAAAAACTCCAACTTTATATGGATGTCCAGTGCGGCCCTGACATATTGCCTATAATCAACAGTAAAAATAATTTAATTCACCAATTTATCCCCTAAATTGAGAAAAAATAGTATCTGAAGTAAATATGTTGATATAAGGAAAGTTTTTAAGCAACATAATACACGTGTCGGGACAATAAATGCCAAATATCAATGTAAATCGTGGGAAAATATTCCTGTGAAAACTGACTCCTTTAACACGCTCCTACTGCTGCAACCAAACATACTGCAATTCACCATAGTCGATTTTTATTTATTATAACGTAAATATCCAAGTTATTTACAAACAAAGCCAAGCACAGCTACAAAAGCATCCGATCGAACCACTATATTTATGTTGTCAAATAAAACAAAATGGCCACCAATTGGTTGCTAACCAACAAACCAACATCGCTTGCGTTCTATGAAACAAAGTGATAGGGCTTCTCT